>NW_024414165.1:0-558 GCF_014898765.1 Herpailurus yagouaroundi | reverse complement strand
TTGCAATGTATTTTCCTCTCAGGACTGCCTTCGCTGCGTCCCAAAGCGTTTGGATTGTTGTATTTTCATTTTCGTTTGTTTCCATATATTTTTTAATTTCTTCTCGAATTGCCTGGTTGACCCACTCATTCGTTAGTAGGGTGTTCTTTAACCTCCATGCTTTTGGAGGTTTTCCAGACTTTTTTCTGTGGTTGATTTCAAGCTTCATAGCATTGTGGTCTGAAAGTATGCATGGTATGATTTCAATTCTTGTAAACTTATGAAGGGCTGTTTTGTGACCCAGTATATGATCTATCTTGGAGAATGTTCCATGTGCACTCGAGAAGAAAGTATATTCTGTTGCTTTGGGATGCAGAGTTCTAAATAGATCTGTCAAGTCCATCTGATCCAATGTCTCATTCAGGGCCCTTGTTTCTTTATTGACCGTGTGTCTAGATGATCTATCCATTTCTGTAAGTGGGGTGTTAAAGTCCCCTGCAATTACCACATTCTTCTCAATAAGGTTGCTTATGTTTATGAGTAATTGTTTTATATATTTGGGCGCTCCGGTATTCGGCG
>NW_024414164.1:1224-1434 GCF_014898765.1 Herpailurus yagouaroundi | reverse complement strand
ATCCACTGAGCCACCCAGCTGCCCCACATTCTCCATCCACCTGAAATGTATAGACCACAGCAGGGTCCAGTTGCTGTAGCTGGCCTGCTGTCTCTTTAAGTTCCAGGTCCACAATACACACCAGCCCCAATTGCACTGGACACACACACACAGACACACGCAGACACACACACACACACACACACACACACACACACACACACACACACA
>NW_024414164.1:0-1214 GCF_014898765.1 Herpailurus yagouaroundi | reverse complement strand
ACACACACACACACACACACACACACACACACACACACACACACACATACAGACACACACACACGACATGCTTTCTTCCCCCTTAATCAATGCAGTTGAAAGAGCAACTAGCATATAAAAAGAGCCATTCCTGGACTGTAACCCACCTTAATTCCCACGGCCACTTCAGTGCACCCTCTTCGTGGAAAGTCCTGGTACACCCTAGTTTATATCCACTTCAGCTTCAACTGTATTGGCAAGGTATCCTCTGCATGTATAGCCCCAGGTGCCTTCAGCTTGTACGCACTTTAGCTTCACCTATCTTGCCCAGGAATCGTCTGCATGAGAGATCAAGGACATCCTGACCCTCAGACTGCTTATGTTCTAGCCACCCTGTACAGGGTACCTGTACACAGCACCCCAGCATGACTCAACTTGCATTCATTTCAGCTTCAGCTGTCCTGCCAGGATACCCTCAACACACAGAATCCTGGGACAACCCAGTCTGCGTTCACTTCAGCTTTAACTATCCTGACAGGGCGCCTGCTATGTAGAAAGCTCCAGGATCCCAAGTCCATGCAAGCCACGGCTTCAGCCATCCATCAAACGTCACCAACTTGCACACAGGGTCTACCCAGGGGGACAATCATGTATAAGACAATTCCTTCAAGAGTAGGAGAAGTAGCTGCTCTGCCAGTCTATACAAACAAATGCAGAAAGAGAAGCAAAGTGGCGAGACAGGGAAATATGCTCCAAAGAAAGAACAATAAAAACCCTGAAACGGAGGTAAGCATTTTGCCTCAATTAAATAAAGAATATAAATTAATGATGGTCAAGATGCTCTCCGGGCTGCAGAGCAAAGACAAGAGCTAAGCGAGACCCTTAATTAACAGATAGCAAACACACATAAAATCAGTGTTCAAGAAGATAATAGCTGGAAAAAAAAAAACACTAGATGAATCAACAGTAGAAGACGGCATGAGGTAGGACATATCAGTGGATAGGGAAGATAGATTTAGGGAAAGCACCCAAAACAAACAGCAGAAAGATTTTTTTTCTAATGAGGATAAGTTAAGGGATACTTTACAAATATCAAGTGAGCAAAATCCACATAGTAGGGATTCCACAAGAAGGAAAAGGGGTACAAAAAGTATTTGAAGAAAAGTTAACTGAAGACTTTCCAAAACGAGGGAAGAAAACAGACATCTAGGACAAGAAGCACAGAGTTCCAAACA
>NW_024414163.1:2696-5372 GCF_014898765.1 Herpailurus yagouaroundi | reverse complement strand
GCATGCTCAGTGGGGAGGGGGGGGGGGCTGAGCATGGGGTGCGTGTGCGCAGGGCGGGGGGCGGCGCTGAGCATGGGGTGCGTGCATGCAGGGTGGGGGGACCCAAGCCTGGGGTCCGCACGCAGGATAGGAGGCTTGAGCCTGGGGTCTGCACGCTCAGTGCGGGGGAGGGGGGCGCTGAGCATGGGGTGCGTGCACACAGGGCAGGGGGGCCCGAGCCTGGAGTCCGCGCTCAAGAGAGGAGGCCCAAGTCTGGGGTCCACGCGCACAGGGCAGGGGGCCGGAGTCTGGGGTCTGCACGCAGGATAGCAGGCCCGAGCCTGGGGTCTGCGCGCGCAGGGTGGGGTTGGGGGGCTGAGCCTGGGTTATGCACGCAGGGCAGGGGGGCGGCGAGCCTGGGGTCCACGCACACAGGCGGGGGCCGGGGGGAGGGTGGCCCGAGCCTGGGCTCCACAGGGCCCCCAGGAAGCTGCCGATGGCTCAGCTGTCCTTCCCCATTCTCTCTGACCTGACCACAGAGGAGGAGAACCACATGGGCTGGTTCTGCGTGGAGGATGACGGGAATCAGATTAAGAAGGAGAGACACCCCCTCCTCGTGGGACACATGACAGTGACGGTGGCCAAGCAGCAGGAGTTCAAGGTGACAGGAGGGTGGACCGGGAGACAGGGCCCACTGTCTATGTGCCCTCTTGGTCCGGGTGGGGACAGCGCCCCATGTTGTCACCCCAAGTCAACTACGGTTTCCCCTTCTCCGTGGCTGTGTGGCGGGGAGCCAGTTAGGATCATTAGAGCACGAAGGCGAGGCCTGCCTTTCTGCTCAGCCGTCGGCCTGGCGCTGGGGCTTTGTCGCGCATCTGACGTCTGCAGGGCACCCTTAGTCCTCCCAGGGCACACGTCTCAGACCTGTGGGCTCGGCTGCCCTTGGCTTGGTGGCATCCAGGTCCCACTGTAGGTCACAGTCAGTGGGTCACAGTCAGAGGGCGGCCCCCAGTTCCCACAGTGGGTCACGGTCAGTGGGTCACAGTCAGAGGGCAGCCTCCAGTTCCCACAGTGGGTCACAGTCAGAGGGCGGCACCCAGTTCCCACCGTGGGTCACGGTCAGTGGGTCACAGTCAGAGGGCGG
This sequence comes from Herpailurus yagouaroundi, assembly GCF_014898765.1. Taxonomy (NCBI): domain Eukaryota; kingdom Metazoa; phylum Chordata; class Mammalia; order Carnivora; family Felidae; genus Herpailurus; species Herpailurus yagouaroundi. The sequence continues at coordinate 4,249 of NW_024414163.1, read as the reverse complement.
CCTCTAGTTCCCACAGTGGGTCATGGTCAGTGGGTCACAGTCAGAGGGCAGCCTCCAGTTCCCACAGTGGGTCACGATCAGTGGGTCACAGTCAGAGGGCGGCCTCCAGTTCCCACAGTGGGTCACAGTCAGAGGGCGGCCCCCAGTTCCCACAGTGGGTCACAGTCAGAGGGCAGCATCCATTTCCCACCATGGGTCACGGTCAGTAGGTCACAGTCAAAGAGCAGCCTCCAGTTCCCACCGTGGGTCAGGGTCAGTGGGTCACAGTCAGAGGGCAGCCTCCAGTTCCCACAGTGGGTCACAGTCAGAGGGCGGCACCCAGTTCCCACCGTGGGTCACGGTCAGTGGGTCACAGTCAGAGGGCGGCCTCCAGTTCCCACAGTGGGTCACAGTGAGGGGGCAGCATCCAGTTCCTGCTGTGGGTCACAGTCAGTGGGTCACAGTCAGAGAGCAGCACCCAGTTCCCACCGTGGGTCAGGGTCAGTGGGTCACAGTCAGAGGGCGGCACCCAGTTCCCACAGTGGGTCACAGTCAGAGGGCGGCATCCAGTTCCCGCCATGGGTCACGGTCAGTGGGTCACGGTCAGAGGGCAGCCTCCAGTTCCCACCGTGGGTCACGGTCAGTGGGTCACAGTCAGGGGGCAGCACCCAGTTCCCACAGGGGGTCACGGTCAGTGGATCACAGTCAGAGGGCAGCCTCCAGTTCCCACCGTGGGTCACGGTCAGTGGGTCACAGTCAGAGGGCGGCCTCCAGTTCCCACAGTGGGTCATGGTCAGTGGGTCACAGTCAGAGGGCAGCCTCCAGTTCCCACAGTGGGTCACGGTCAGTGGGTCACAGTCAGAGGGCGGCCCCCAGTTCCCACAGTGGGTCATGGTCAGTGGGTCACAGTCAGAGGGCGGCCCCCAGTTCCCACAGTGGGTCATGGTCAGTGGGTCACAGTCAGAGGGCAGCCTCCAGTTTCCACAGTGGGTCACAGTCAGAGGGCGGCACCCAGTTCCCACCGTGGGTCACGGTCAGTGGATCACAGAGAGCAGCACCCAGTTCCCACCGTGGGTCAGGGTCAGTGGGTCACAGTCAGGGGGCAGCACCCAGTTCCCACAGGGGGTCACGGTCAGTGGGTCACAGTCAGAGGGCGGCCTCCAGTTCCCACAGTGGGTCATGGTCAGTGGGTCACAGTCAGAGGGCAGCCTCCAGTTCCCACAGTGGGTCATGGTCAGTGGGTCACAGTCAGAGGGCAACCTCCAGTTCCCACAGTGGGTCACAGTCAGAGGGCGGCACCCAGTTCCCACCGTGGGTCACGGTCAGTGGGTCACAGTCAGAGGGCGGCCCCCAGTTCCCACAGTGGGTCATGGTCAGTGGGTCACAGTCAGAGGGCGGCCTCCAGTTCCCACAGTGGGTCACAGTCAGAGGGCGGCACCCAGTTCCCACCGTGGGTCACTGTCAGTGGGTCACAGTCAGAGGGCGGCCTCTAGTTCCCACAGTGGGTCACGGTCAGTGGGTCACAGTCAGAGAGCAGCACCCAGTTCCCACCGTGGGTCAGGGTCAGTGGGTCA
>NW_024414163.1:0-2686 GCF_014898765.1 Herpailurus yagouaroundi | reverse complement strand
GTCAGGGTCAGTGGGTCACAGTCAGGGGGCAGCACCCAGTTCCCACAGGGGGTCACAGTCAGTAGGTCACAGTCAGAGGGCAGCACCCAGTTCCCACAGTGGGTCACGGTCCGTGAGTCACAGTCAGAGGGCGGCCTCCAGGTCCCACCATGGGTCACGGTCAGTGGGTCAGTCAGAGGGTGGCATCCACTTCCGACAGTGGGTCACAATCAGAGGCCTCGTGTTTGCCTGAAGGGTTGCACACTGTTTGCTGAAGCTAGTTTGGGTCGAGGGGCTGTTTTGTTCATGGTCCTGTGCTGCCTGTTGAGGCACCACAGCGGTGTCTTCGGGGACCTGTGGATGTGTCCTCCCGTGAGAAACAAGTAAAGACACTCCTGCTTCCTGGTCTCAGGCCAACACCTGGGCCTGGAGCCTGGGCCCCCTGCGGCTCCCCAGGGAGGCGGGCTGGCAGGCAGAGGGCAGGACCGTGCGTCCGCATGCCCACACCACCAGCACCCGGGACGCCGCAGCCGCCTGTGCGCCCCAAGACGTTTGCGGCACGTCCTGGGGTCCGAAGATACTCAAGTGATGACCCATGTGGCTCCTTAGAGGGTTGCCTCCAAAAAGCCGATTTTAGTCTGTTTTTTTCCTCCCATTCTAATCTCTAATACGTAATCACCTGCGGTTTTTGTGTCTCAGTGTCAGAAGTCTCATCCGCTCAAGGTACCGTGGCGTCTGGACGCCACCTGGTCCTGTGTTAAATGTGGGCATTTGATTTTATTCCCGCTAGATCGAATGTGCCGCCTACAATCCTGAGCCCTGTGTGAATAATGAGGTTCAGCCGGATTCGTCGTCCACGGCGCACGGTTTTCTGTGGGTAAGACGCGCTGCGTGTCTTTAATGCGGGTCCCTGAAGAATCAGGGTCCATGGGCCGCGTGACGAGAAGCCATAGGTTTGAAAGGTTCAGACTTGGAACGCCTGCTCGCTGCCCGCGTGTCCTGGGCTGTGTTTATAAACACGGAAGTCATGGACCAGGAGAGGGGACTGAACACTTTCGGTAAAGATGTGTGAGTCTCCCTGCCTTTTCTTTCTCATCTAAAACTTTACCAGGGTAGATTCAACCAACTTAACGAATATGGGAATTTAAATATTTCTTCAGTTAAATCGCACGAGATTTCTTTTTTCCCTGTCCAAGCCGTTGCTGGCTTCTTTACACTGGAAACTTAGTAGTTAATTTGTTCCAAATGAAGTGTTGCATTTGGACTACGCTGCGGTTGAAGCGGGGTTTCTGGTTCCTGCACCCAAAGTGCGTCCCCATGCACTGTGTTTTGAGGTCTCCTGTGCCCCGCTACCTACGCTCCCCCGGCCTCCTCCCCGACGGGCGCCCTGCTGTCTTACAGCTCCGAGGTGCCCAGCGCTCAGGCGACCTCTCCTGCCCCCAGCCAGCGCCTCTGTGTGGTCGGTGGCCTCCCTGAGTGCGCAGAAGGGGCCGCCTCATTCTGTGCACTCAGCCACTGAGGGTGGGACGGGCTTATCTCCCTAAGGTTTTTGAACGTTAAGAGAGTTTTCCCACCAGTCTGACGTGGAATGGGTACCTCACTCCCTCTCCTGGTCGCACCCCGCCCCTGCCGGTCAGAGCAGGGCCAGCTGGTGGCACCGTTCGCCTGGAAGGCTGTCCGAGCAGGACGCTTATGTGAGCATGGAGACATCGCAGGAGGGGTCAGGGGAGAGTGGCAACATTTGCAAAGCCGGTGCGAAGGACAAAGGGTCTGTGAAGCCTAAACACCACCTACCCGGCCAACTTTCCCCTCCAGGACCTCGCGAGCTCTGTGGGGTCAGTTCTTCGAGAACAAGATCCCACTCTTTCCCACTTAAACAACAATTTAAGTTGGGGGCGTCCGGGTGGCTCAGTTGGTTCAGCGTCCGACTGGCTTGGGTCATGATCTCGTGCTTCAGGAGTTTGAGCCCCGCATCGGGAGCCTGGAATCTGTGTCAAATTCTGTGTCTCCCTCTCTCTCAGCCTCTCCCCCACCCACACTCTGTACGTGTGTCTCTCTCTCAAAAGTAAAAATAATAAGTAAACCAACAGTTTAACTTCAAATTGGAAACAGAGTTTGCCGAGTGTGTTCAGTGACCCGGCAGATAGGTTCGTGGGCCTTCCCGCGGTGACAGAGGTGTCACAGGCGCCCGCACACGGCCTCGCACGCGAACACTGGTGACCACGTGGGGAGGCGTTCTGACGCTGCCTCGTCTCAAGCGCTCGTTTTCCTAGGTGAGCGTTAGTGTTAAAGTGCTGAGACTCGGTGTTCATGTACTTAGGACTCAAGTGGTGCCTGAGCTGGCCGTCACCTGTGTGGTGCTGGGGACGCGGGTTTTCAGGGATGCAAACACGAATTGTAAAAAGCTGAAACCCCCCTCCTGTTACGAGAATTAACGGGAAGAGTAGCCCCGTGAGTTGAAGAGAAATGTGCTCTGACGGCAGATTGTTTAGGCGCCCCCGACCCTCTTAATCGCGCCGGCCGTCGTGGGCATGTCGGTTCTCTCGTTGCCATGGAGTGTCAGGCCTCCGCGTGCTGTGGAAGCTCCCAGTGCTCCTCCCCAACCCCAACCCCTGCCTCAGATCCGAAGCTGCTGTGGAAGCTCCCAGTGCTCCTCCCCACCCCCACCCCTGCCTCAGATCCGAAGCTGCTGTGGAAGCTCCCAGTG
>NW_024414162.1:311-5241 GCF_014898765.1 Herpailurus yagouaroundi | reverse complement strand
CACAGCCCAACCTAAGGCAGCTTTGGGTAGCCGGCAGTGATAGGATACGCGGACAATGTGACCTCACAAAGCGCCTGGTCTCCTAGCAACTGCGGTGTAAGTCTCAACAGCCTGCCGCCTGATTTGGCTTCCTGGTAGGAAATTCATCAGGGCCCGGCCGGCGGCGGCAGTGAGACCTGGCAATCGCGGGCGGCCCCTAGCGGCCTCACCTCCTGAGCCGCATGAAGAGGCGGCGGCGCAGGCCCCGGGAGGCCCTGGCCCCGGCCACCTGTGGAGGAGCCTGTAGCGCTGCAGTAAGGGCTGCGCTGTAGGCGCCTGAGGAGAAGGTGGTGTACACGCTGGGGCACCAGCCCCCCGAGCCCCGCGTCCGGACGCGCCGGCCAGCTGCCAGGAGGAGGCGCCACGGAGCCCGGACGGTCGCGGTCGGCCAGAGGAAGGTGCCGCCCCCGCCGCCACTGTCCCGCGAGGACAGCAGCCTCCGCAAGCCCGCGGCCCCCGGGCCCTGCTCCGGGGGCCACAGCCTGGAGGAGAGTGGGAGTGCGGCCACCCCGACGCTGACCACCTTGCCCACCATCCGCATAGTCGGCGACGTGTGGGTCGAGAGCAGCCTGGCAGAAGCGCAGCGCCAAGCGTGCCAAGTCCTGGGAGTGAACCTGGCACCTGTGGTGAGACTCTGCCGCTTCCCAATGCCTGGGCGTGAGATGCGGCCACCGCCGCGCGACCTCTCAGCCCCCGGACGGGTTGTGCCTGGAGGGATGAACCAGTGAGAGCCGGGCCCGTGTTCCCTAGTGCACTTTACGGGCGAAGAAGCACCAGAGGGTCCCGGCCCGCGCCGCCGGGATGCAGCGCCGCCTTCTGGGACTCTGGGGAGGCTGTGCCCTCTGCTGCTTCCCAGCACCGGGTCTGTGGATGGAGGAGACCCCTGGACCGCAAGGGAGGTCCCCTTTCTTCCTAACCCCAGATTGAGAGGTCTCCAGCACTTTAGGGGCAGATCCATGATCTCTCTTGTTCCCTAATTGCTCTGAAGTCGTCAGAAGAAGCCATTCCACCCCCACCCTCTCCAAAGGAATTTGATTCCATGCTTGTGTAATAAAGCTAGAGTTTCTTTGCCATTCACCCACCTCTCGGCTCCTCCCGCCAATTTCTTTCTTCTTTGTGTGTATGTGTATGTGTATATAACTTCTAGGATGATTTAAAGTACATATTCTTTAAATGTTTAGAAGAGACAGTAGAGAAGAAAGGGTGTGATTTAGGGGTCTGCACCCAGATTAAAATAAGATTACTGAAGTATAGTATACATTCAAAAGGACATATATTATTTTTTTCGTGTTTGTTTATTTTTGACAGAGAGACTCCGAGTGAGCAGGGGAGGGCCAGATAGGGAGCCACAGGATCCAAGCAGGCTCCAGGCTCTGAGCTGTCAGCACAGAACCTGATGTGGGGCTCGAACTCACAAACCATGAGATCATGACCTGAGCCAAAGTTGGACACTTAAGTGACTAGCCACCCAGGCACGCAAAAAAGAACATATATTATTAAAAGTATTCTGAGCACAGCTTGATGCAATTCAGTTCAATGTACTTGTGGAATCAGCACTCATTAAAAAAGGTACTAGGACCCCAAGGGATAAACTGTGCCTCTTTCAGTCACGGTCTATCTCTCCTTTGGGACGGCAATTATTCTGACTTCTTACAGAATATACAACTTTTGCTTGTTTTGGACTATGTAGAAATGGAATTATGTGTCCTACACCTACCTTCTTTCACTCAAACTTATGTTAGTGATATTCATGTTATTGTATGTATAGATCCTTTCTGCTCATTGGTGTATAGAATTTCATTATATGAATAGTTTACAATATTTCTGCAACTCTTGGTGGACATCTAGGTAGGTTCTGGCTTAGGGTAATTATGAATAAAGCTTCAGTGAATATTATAGGACACGTCCTTTGGTGAACATTTTTTACAATAGTATTTATTTATCTAGGAGAGAATTTGCCGGGTCACATGTCATCCAACTTATCAGCTTTGGTAAGGTTCCTCCAAAGTGTTTCCAAAATGGTTATACCAATTTACACAAACTTCTCTCTATAGCAGTGCCTGTGTAGTGCCTGTGCTCTGAATACTTGATAGCCTTGCCAACACTTGCTAATATGGTCTTTTTCATGTTATCTATTCTGACAGGTGTACAGATTTTTTTTTATTTGAGAAATATCAATCCAAGTATTGTATACAAATAGTTAAAAAAAAACCCACAACATCCAAATTGCAGATCAGGACTTGCAATAAAAAATCAAAAGCTTTGTTTCCCCCATGAACACCTCTTCTTTCTTTTGTTTTCTTTTTTCTTTTTTTTTTAAATCAGGGTTTTTTTAAACAGACCATTTTTTAAGGACAAGTTTACATTTAGAGACAAATTGCACAAAAAATACAGGTTCCTCACCCCCAGTAGTTTCTATAGTACCTTGCACTAATGTGGATACATTAATTATAGGTGGTGGATGAGCCATTCTTGACTGACACATTATCATTAGACACATTATCATTTACTAATAGTTAGGGTTTATTTTGTGTTATATAGATTCATAAGTTTTGAGAAATGTATAATGGTATGTATCTACTATTGCAGTATCATACAGAATAGTTACACCACCCTAAAGTGCCCTGTGCTCCGACTAGTACCACTTCCTCTCTCCCCCTAAACCCTAAAAGCCACTGGTCTTTTTACTGTCTCTGAAGGTGTTTTGTTGTTGTTGTTGTTGTAGTTGTTGTTGTTGTCGTCCTTGTCCTTGTTTTGTTTTCTTTTGCTTTCTTTTGTTTGTTTTTCCAGAACGGTAACATAGTTGGAAACGTAAAGCAAATGGCTTTTTCGTATTGGATCCCTTCACTTAGTAATCCACACTTAAGTTTCCTCCATGACTTTTAAGTAGCTCCCTTTCTCCCTCTTTCCTTCCCTCCTCTTCTGTCTCTCTGTCTCCCTTTCATTGCGGGAGTTCATTTTCTAAAACAGCTTTTAAAAAGCTGGTTTACAGAGAAAGACAGATACCATATGGTTTCACTCTTATGTGGATCCTGAGAAACTTAACAGGAACCCATGGGGGAGGGGAAGGAAAAAAAAAAAAGAGGTTAGAGTGGGAGAGAGCCAAAGCATAAGAGACTGTTGAGAACTGAGAGCAAACTGAGGGTTGATGGGGGGTGGGAGGGAGGAGAGGGTGGGTGATGGGTATTGAGGAGGGCACCTTTTGGGATGAGCACTGGGTGTTGTATGGAAACCAATTTGACAATAAATTTCATATATAAAAAAATAAAAAAATAAATTCCCTGTAAAAAAAAATAAAATGAAATAAAAAATAAAAAAATAAAAATAAAGGCCCTATTTCCAAAAAAAACAAAAAATAAATAAAAAAATAAATAAATAAATAAATAAAAAAATAAAAAGCTGGTTTACAGAAAAAGACTGGAAAGTGCAGAGTTCCCCTGTTCTCCCTCCTACCCCCCAAAACATAGTTTTCCCTATTGTAGACTTCTTGTGTCAGTGTAGTGCATTTGTTACAACGGATGAGCCCATATGAAAACTATTATTAATTAAAGACCGAAGTTTACCTTAGCATTCACTGTGGTGTGCAGTTCGGTGTGTTTTGACAAACGCACAATGCCATGATCCAAAGCATTTCACTGTCTTACAAGATGTTTCACTGCCGTAAATATTCCCTGTGCTTCATCTATTATTCTTCTCTCCCTTCCCCCCTGAGTTCCTGGCAACCACAGGTCTCTTTACCGTCTCCATTATTTGAGGCAACACTTTTTACTGTTCCAGATTTATATTCTTTTGTTAGGAATCTTCATGAAGATAAGTAGTATAGTATACTGCTGCTTATTGATTTGTCAGTTTTAAGTATCGTCTACTGACCTCCTATGTGAAGTTGACGTATAGGTCGCTTAAGCCACCTGTCTTCTCTCTCCTCACCTTCCGATATATTCCCGAACTTCTATCTGTATACTGTTTCAATCAGGTCCAGCCAGCCGGTGAGTCACTATAGGTATTTAAACAGTTACACACGTGATGGGAAATCCCAGAAGCCAAACAAAGGATGGCGAAGCAATCAGGAATTCGTATCATCAGAAAGCTGTTTCCACCCCCAGAGCTTGAGAAATTCAGAACTATATCTAGCAGGAACTGAGAACTTGGGAGAAGAGGCTCTTGGAAAGAAGCTAGAATTTGGAGGAGATAAAATCACTGGTAGGAAGTGGAGCAGGAGAGAGGAAAACCTCTGGTCTTAGAACTTCCTCCCTTTATGCCATCAAACACCCATTTGTCAAACCCCTCTGGAAGCCAGTTGGCAAGGAACCAGGAAACACAGTCTGTAGGAGAAGTGCAGGAACTGGATCTGAGGGCAAAAAGACATAACGGATGAAGTTACATATAGGTACTAGTTAGGATTCTCCAGAGACTCAGTATCAATGAGAATTGGTTCACAGGATTACGGAGGCTGAGAAGGGCACACCCAGGAGATCCAGTAGTTTAGTTCCAGGCAGACTCCCAAAGCCTAAAAATCAGGAGAGCTGATGATGTATGTTCCATTCCAAGACTGAGCCTGAAGTCAGGAGACCAATATCGCAGCTTGAAGACAGTCACATAGACACAGTGGATTCTCTCTTACTCCGCCTTTTGTTCTATTCAGGTCTTCAATCGATTAGTTGAGGCCACCCTGTGGTTGGGAGGCAATGTGTCTTGCTTAGTCTACTGATATACAGATCTTATTTGTACTAAGAAATGTCCTCACAGACTCACTAGAAATAATGTTTAGCTACACATCTGGGTATCCTGTGGCTTAGCCCAGTTAAAACGTGGAATTAACCACACACGATATATTTTTATGTTTATATGTATGTATGTATGTATGTATGTATGTATGTATGTATGTATGTAT
>NW_024414162.1:0-301 GCF_014898765.1 Herpailurus yagouaroundi | reverse complement strand
TATGTATGTATGTATGTATGTATGTATGTATGTATGTATGTATGTATGTATGTATGTATGTATGCATGTATGTATGTATGTATGAATATGTCCAGGATATTTTTATCTAAATTAGGTCCAGGTGTGAATGAGTCTGCTTGGGCGTACTGGTCCTCGACTACACTTTCAATCTGAAGACCTATGAATGAAGACCTATGAATTCAGCATGCAACCAACACGGGCATGTGGTAACCAGAAAACACACACACAAAACGCACACACACACACACACACACACACACACACACACACACACACACAC
>NW_024414161.1:913-3624 GCF_014898765.1 Herpailurus yagouaroundi | reverse complement strand
TGTCTTCAAAATTCTGGGAATTTTTTTTTTTTTTTTTTTTTTTTTTAGCAAACATGAAAAGTAGAAGTTGGAAGCTGAGTTGTCATAATGCATATCAGTATTACTAGATGACAGAGGTGGAGAATCCTCTCAACAAAAGAATCCAAACTCCAGACTAGGAACTAACCTAATTTGAAATAAAGGGGGTGATTGTTCCCTAGTAAGATATGAAGGTTCTTTTTAAGAAAACCATTGTCTGTATAGGTACTGTGCCATAATGAATGAAGCTTGCCAAACACTGTCATGGGGCCTTTGGTTAGGCATTGGACTTTTTGGATAACATAGCAAAACAACACAAGAAGCCACTGGGGCATTGTTGATCTAGCATTTTAGATTTGATGAACCTAGGATTACCTAGTGATGGGTTACATCTATCACAGAATTCAAATTAACCACCAGGCCAAAATTATTCTTTTCTCTTTTTCTAGAATTATCTTTCTTTGTTTCCATATGTAAAAAGACGACGAGGTTGCACAGGCCGCTGTTGTCAGCTGTGGGGAAGGCCATGTGTCGGGGGATAAATCTCTTGGCAGTGCTGGGGGCATGGGTGCGAAGAGGGTTCTTTGTGCTCTTGTGTATGACCGTGTGTCTGAGTTGAGGCAGTTGGAACCCTGGCCTAGAACCCACTTAAGCCAGAGGTTTGAAGCTCTACTTGTTTCTATGTGGCCAATTAGCATGGACTTCATGGAAACAGAGGGATCCGACCTCACCTGAAGATCCAAGGCCTTAGCCAGATTACCTGTCTGAAGGCCTGGGGTGAACCTGGAGATACTCCGTGAAAATGGAGGGAGACAAACATTTACCATACAACCAAGACTAGGTGATGAAAACAAAAAAGTCAGTGACATTGACAGTTTTTTTTTTTAAATAATGTTTTTATTTATTTTTGAGAGAGTGCAAGCAAGGGAGGAACAGAGAGATGGGGGGGAGGGAACAGAGGATCTGAAGAGGGCTCTGTGCTGATAGCAGAGAGCCCAACGCGGGTGGGGCTCGAACTCACAAACCGTGAGATCACCATGACCGGAGCCGAAGTTGGACCCTTAACCGACTGAGCCACCCAGGCGTCTTGACGTTTTCTGAGGCGGAAACCATAAAACAAAACAAAACAAAAACAAAAACAAAACAACTGTATTTTAAAAAACATAAAAATATGGAATTTGCCGACTCTAAAATGTCTCTCATTATATGGGAATCATCAGAAGTTGTTTGCTCAGTTAGAAGCAGTAAATGATCAAATTGATGTGTTACACCACTTCTCATTTGTTATCAACTCTTCCTCACAGATTTGGGGGTCATTCCCTGAGGCACAGCAGTCCTGCTTGGCAGGACTTTGCTAGGAAAGAATAGTAAACTTATGAAGCTTTTAAGCAGTGGCATTACTCATGGTTCCACACAATTTTGATTAAAATCTCTTACCACTCCAACTTTCAAAACTTAGTCTTACAAAAAGCAGATGGAAAGCAACATTTAAGTAGAATTTTGAACAAAGCATATTCTTGTAAGTCAACTACTTGCTTTTCCCGGGACTCATGATCAATAATAGTGACTTAAACAATACTCCTATTAAGACCAAATTTGGTAATTTCTCTCTCATGGTTCTAGCCTTTAGGCTCTTTATATAAACATTCATAATCAGAAATTAAAAGGGTCTTGGGTTGAAAGATTTTATTATGAAAACACAAAGTTAAGGCAGATTGCATAGCATATGCAAGGTTTCTCAGGTGGCCAAACATCTTGTTTTTGTGACTGACTGAAGAAGCCACGTATGAGGAATATTAAGATTAAGGGGAGGGGGGAGGAATAAAGATGTGGAAAAGGTGTTTTGAAGGAATAGTTCAGAGACTAGGGTCAGATCTCCAACAATAATGTACCCGTATCTGTCCACTTCGAGCAGTTGTTTGTCCCTTCTGGCAGAAACACGTTTGCATCGATGGGAATCCAGAGTGACGTGGAGAAAGACCCACATAAACTTTGGAAGATGGGGTAAAAAGGGAGGAGAGCTTATCTATTGCTGCGTGACACATTACCCCCAAACTTAGCTGCTTAAACATATTTTATCTCACAGTCTCTGTGGATCGGAAATATAGACAGGGCCCAGCTGGGTGTCTCTCCTTCGGGATCTCTGCAGAGGCTGCAGTCTAGGTGTCATCTTGGGCTGTGGGCAGCATCTCAAGGTTTAATTGGGGCGGGATGTGCTTCCAAGTTCGCTCAGAGATTGTTGGTAGGACTCAGTTCCTCACAAACTGCTGAACTGAGGGTCCCTGCTCCTCACTGGCTGTTGGCCAGAGTCTGCCCTCAGTTCCCTGCCATGTGGACCTTTCCAACATGGCGGTTTGCTTCATCAGAGCCTACAAGTTGAAAAGGCAAAAGAGAGAGGGTGCCAGCAAGAGCCAGAGACTGCCAGCAAGACAGAAGTCACCGTCTTTTTAAACCTAATCATGGAAGTGAGATTCCCATCACTTTTGCTGTATTCTCTTCATAAGAATCAAGTCCCTGGGCCCAGCCTCCACAGAGGAGGGGATTGTAAAAGGGCGTGAACACCAGGAGGTGGGCCTCACCGGGGGTCGTTTTAGAAGCTTCCTACCACAGGAGGGTGTTCACCACCACCTCCAACACATACTAAACTCTACAGTTGTATGGCAAGCTCAAGGAAAGTCTTTAAAGTTGTCTTT
>NW_024414161.1:0-813 GCF_014898765.1 Herpailurus yagouaroundi | reverse complement strand
TCCCTCCCACCCCCCATCAACCCTCAGTTTGTTCTCAGTTTTGTAAAAGTCTCTTATGTTTTGGCTGTCTTCTACTCTAACCTCTTTTTTTTTTTTCCTTCCCCTCCGCCATGGGTTTCTGTTAAGTTTCTCAGGATCCACATCAGAGTGAAAACATATGGTATCTGTCTTTCTCTGTATGGCTTATTTCACTTAGCATCACACTCTCCAGTTCCATCCGTGTTGCTACAAAGGGCCATATTTCATTCTTTCTCATTGCCACGTAGTACTCCATTGTGTATATAAACCACAATTTCTTTATCCATTCATCAGTTGATGGACATTTCGGCTCTTTCCATAATTTGGCTATTGTCGAGAGTGCTGCTGTAAACATTGGGGTACAAGTGCCCCTATGCATCAGCACTCCTGTATCCCTTGGGTAAATTCCTAGCAGTGCTATTGCTGGGTCATAGGGTAGGTCTATTTTTAGTTTTCTGAGGAACCTCCACACTGTTTTCCAGAGTGGCTGCACCAGTTTGCATTCCCACCAACAGCGCAAGAGGGTTCCCGTTTCTCCACATCCTCGCCAGCATCTATAGTCTCCTGATTTGTTCATTTTGGCCACTCTGACTGGCGTGAGGTGATACCTGAGTGTGGTTTTGATTTGTATTTCCCTGATAAGGAACGACGTGGAGCATCTTCTCATGTGCCTGTTGGCCATCCGGATGTCTTCTTTAGAGAAGTGTCTATTCATGTTTTCTGCCCATTTCTTCACTGGGTTATTTGTTTTTCGGGTGTGGAGTTTGGTGAGCTCTTTATAGATTTTGGATACTA
>NW_024414160.1:4182-10430 GCF_014898765.1 Herpailurus yagouaroundi | reverse complement strand
TCTCACATTCAGGTCCTTTATCCATTTTGAGTTTATTTTTGTGAATGGTGTGAGAAAGTGGTCTAGTTTCAACCTTCTGCATGTTGCTGTCCAGTTCTCCCAGCACCATTTGTTAAAGAGACTGTCTTTTTTCCATTGGATGTTCTTTCCTGCTTTGTCAAAGATGAGTTGGCCATACGTTTGTGGGTCTAGTTCTGGGGTTTCTATTCTATTCCATTGGTCTATGTGTCTGTTTTTGTGCCAATACCATGCTGTCTTGATGATGACAGCTTTGTAGTAGAGGCTAAAGTCTGGGATTGTGATGCCTCCTGCTTTGGTCTTCTTCTTCAAAATTACTTTGGCTATTCGGGGCCTTTTGTGTTTCCATATGAATTTTAGGATTGCTTAGTCTAGTTTCGAGATTCATGCTGGTGCAATTTTGATTGGGATTGCATTGAATGTGTAGATAGCTTTGGGTAGTATTGACATTTTGACAATATTTATTCTTCCAATCCATGAGCATGGAATGTTTTTCCATTTCTTTATATCTTCTTCAATTACCTTCATAAGCTTTCTATAGTTTTCAGCATACAGATCTTTTACATCTTTGGTTAGATTTATTCCTAGGTATTTTATGCTTCTTGGTGCAATTGTGAATGGGATCTGTTTCTTTATTTGTATTTCTGTTGCTTCATTGTTAGTGGATAAGAATGCAACTGATTTCTGTACATTGATTTTGTATCCTGCAACTTTGCTGAATTCATGTATCAGTTCTAGCAGACTTTTGGTGGAGTCTATCAGATTTTCCATGTATAATATCATGTCATCTGCAAAAAGCGAAAGCTTGACTTCATCTTTGCCAATTTGGATGCCTTTGATTTCCTTTTGTTGTCTGATTGATGATGCTAGAACTTCCAACACTATGTTCGACGACAGCGGTGAGAGTGGGCATCCCTGTCCTGTTCCTGATCAGGGAAAAAGCTCTCAGTTTTTCCCCATTGAGGATGATGTTAGCTGTGGGCTTTTCATGAATGGTTTTTATGATGTTTAAGTATGTTCCTTCTATCCCGATTTTCTCAAGCATTTTTATTAAGAAAGGGTGCTGGATTTTGTCAAAGGCCTTTTCTGCATCGATTGACAGGATCATATGGTTCTTCTCTTTTCTTTTATTAATGTGATGTATCAAGTTGATTGATTTGCGAATGTTGAACCAGCCCTGCATCCAAGGAATGAATCCCACTTAATCATGGTGAATCATTCTTTTTATATGCTGTTGAATTCAGTTTGCTAGTATCTTATTGAGAATTTTCGCATCCATATTCATCAGGGATATTGGCCTGTAGTTCTCTTTTTTTACTGGGTCTATGTCTGGTTTAGGAATCAAAGTAATACTGGCTTCATAGAATGAGTCTGGAAGTTTTTCTTCCCTTTCTATTTCTTGGAATAGCTTGAGACGGATAGGTATTATCTCTGCTTTAAACATCTGGTAGTACTCCCCTGGGAAGCCATCTGGTCCTGGACTCTTATTTGTTGGGAGATTTTTGATAAATAATTCAATTTCTTCGCTGATTTTGGGTCTGTTCAAGCTTTCTATTTCCTCCTGATTGAGTTGTGGAAGCGTGTGCGTGTTTAGGAATTGGTCCCTTTCTTCCAGGTTGTCCAATTTGTTGGCATATAATTTTTCATAGTATTCCCTGATAATTGTTTGTATCTCTGAGGGATTGGTTGTAATAATTCCATTTTCATTCATGATTTTATCTATTTGGGTCATCTCCCTTTTCTTTTTGAGAAGCCTGGCTAGAGGTTTGTCAATTTTGTTTATTTTTTCAAAAAACCAACTCTTGGTTTCGTTGATCTGCTCTACAGTTTTTTTAGATTCTATATTGTTTATTTCTGCTCTGATCTTTATTATTTCTCTTCTTCTGCTGGATTTAGGCTGCCTTTGCTGTTCTGCTTCTATTTCCTTTAGGTGTGCTGTTAGATTTTGTATTTGGGATTTTTCTTGTGTCTTGAGATAGGCCTGGACTGCAATGTATTTTCCTCTGAGGACTGCCTTCGCTGCATCCCAAAGCATTTGGATTGCTCTATTTTCATTTTCGTTTGTTTCCATATATTTTTTAATTTCTTCTCTAATTGCCTGGTTGACCCACTCATCCTTTAGTAGGGTGTTCTTTAATCTCCATGCTTTTGGAGGTTTTCCAGACTTTTTCCTGTGGTTGATTTCAAGCTTCATAGCATTGTGGTCTGAAAGTATGCATGGTATGATTTCAATTCTTGTAAAGTTATGAAGGGCTGTTTTGTGACCCAGTATATGATCTATCTTGGAGAATGTTCCATGTGCACTCGAGAAGAAAGTATATTCTGTTGCTTTGGGATATAGAGTTCTAAATATATCTGTCAAGTCCATCTGTTCCAATGTGTCATTCAGGGCCCTTGTTTCTTTATTGACCATGTGTCTCGATGATCTATCCATTTCTGTAAGTGGAGTGTTAAAGTCCCCTGCAATTACCACATTCTTATCCATAAGGTTGCTTATGTATGTGAGTAATTGTTCATATATTTGGGGGCTCCGGTATTTGGCGCATAGACATTTATAATTGTTAGCTCTTCCTGATGGATAGACCCTGTAATTATTATATAATGCCCTTCTTCATCTCTTGTTACAGCCTTTAATTTAAAGTCTAGTTTGTCTGATATAAGTATGGCTACTCCAGCTTTCTTTTGGCTTCCAGTAGCATGATCAATAGTTCTGCATCCCCTCACTCTCAATCTGAAGGTGTCCTCTGGTCTAAAATGAGTCTCTTGTAGACAGCAAATAGATGGGTCTTGTTTTTTTATCCATTCTGATACCCTATGTCTTTTGGTTGGTGCATTTAATCCATTTACATTCAGTGTTATTATAGAAAGATACGGGTTTAGAGTCAATGTGATGTCTTTATGTTTTATGCTTGTAGTGATGTCTCTGGTACTTTGTCTCACAGGGTCCCCCTTAGGATCTCTTGTAGGGCTGGTTTAGTGGTGACTAATTCCTTTAGTTTTTGTTTGTTTGGGAAGACCTTTATCTCTCCTTCTATTCTAAATGACAGTCTTGCTGGATAAAGGATTCTCGGCTGTATATTTTTTCTGTTCAATACATTGAGGACCTCGTGCCAATCCTTTCTGGCCTGCCAAGTTTCAAAAGAGAGATCAGTCACGAGTCTTACAGGTCTCCCTTCATATGTGAGGGCACGTATATCCCTTGCTGCTTTCAGAATTTTCTCATTATCCTTGTATTTTGCCAGTTTCGCTCTGATATGTCATGCAGAGGATCGATTCAAGTCACGTCTGAAGGGAGTTCTCTGTGCCTCTTGGATTTCAATGCCTTTTTCCTTCCCCACTTCAGGGAAGTTCTCAGCTATTATTTCTTCAAGTACCCCTTCAGCACCTTTCCCTCTCTCTTCCTCCTCTGGGATGCCAATTATGCGTATATTATTTCTTTTTAGTGTATCACTTAATTCTCTAATTTTCCCCTCATACTCCTGGATTTTTTTATCTCTCTTTTTCTCAGCTTCCTCTTTTTCCATAACTTTATCTTCTAGTTCACCTATTCTCTCCTCTGCCTCTTCAATCCGAGCCGTGGTCATTTCCATTTTATTTTGCATTTTGTTTAAAGCGTTTTTCAGCTCCTCCTGACTGTTCCGTAGTCCCTTGATCTCTGTAGCAAGAGATTCTCTGCTGTCTTCTATATTGTTTCAAGCCCAGCGATTAATTTTATGACTATTATTCTAAATTCACTTTCTGTTATATTATTTAAATCCTTTTTGATCAGTTCATTGGCTGTTGTTATTTCCTGGAGATTCTTCTGAGGGGAATTCTTCCGTGTGGTCATTTTGGATAGTCCCTGGAGTGGTGCGGACCTGCATGGCACTTCCCCTGTGCTGTGGTGTATAACTGGAGTTGTTGGGCGGAGTCACAGTCAGACCTGACGTTTGCCCCCAGCCCACCGCTGGGGCCACAGTCAGACTGGTGTGTGCCTTCTCTTCCCCTCTCCTAGGGGCGGGATTCACTGTGGGGTTGCGTGGCCCATCTGGGCTACTTGCACACTGCCAGGCTTGTGGTGCTGGGGACCTGGCTTATTAGCTGGGTGGGTAGGCAAGGTACACGTGGGCAGGAGGGCCAGGCTTAGCTCGTTTCTCCTTAGGTGATCCACTTCAGGAGGGGTCCTGTGGCAGCAGGAGGGAGTCAGGCCCGCTGCCGGAAGGTTGGCTCCGCAGAAGCACAGCGTTGGGTGTTTGCGTGGAGCAAGCATGTTCCCTGGCAGGTACTGGTTCCCTTTGGGATTTTGGGTGGGGGATGGGCGAGGGAGATGGCGCTGGCGTGCCTTTGTTCCCTGCCAAACAGAGCTCTGTCCTCTCGGGGCTCAGCAACTCTCCCTCCCTTTGTCCTCCAGCCTTCCCGCTCTCTGAGCAGAGCTGTTAAATTATGACCTCCCAGATACTAAGTCGCGCTTCTTTTCGGAACACATTCCGTCCAGCCCCTCCGCTTTTGCAAGCCAGACTCGGGGGCTCTGCTGGCCGGCAAGCTGCCCCTCTGCCCTGGCTCCCTCCTGCCATTCCGTGCAGAGCGCACCGCCTCTCCGCCCTTCCTACTCTCTTCCTTGGGCCTCTCGTCTGCGCTTGGCTCCTGAGACTCCGTTCTGGTAGTCTTCTGGCGGTTTTCTGGGTTAGTTAGGCAGATGTAGGTGGAATCTGCGTGATAAGCAGGATGCGTGGTGAGCCCAGGGTCCTTCTAAGCCACCATCTTCCCTACCTCCCCTACTTTTTTTTTTTTGACATTTATTCATTTTTGAGAGACACAGCACAGGTGGGGGGGGGGGCAGAGAGAGCGGGAGATGCAGAATTTGAAGCAGCCTCCAGGCCCTGAGCTGTCAGCATGGAGATCAACATGGTGCTCTAACTCATGAACTGTGAGATCATGATCTGAGCTGAAGTCACACACTTAACTGACTGAGCCACGGAGGTGCCCCAGTTTTGGTAGCAGTTTAAAGCTCTGTAGATGATTTAAATGTGCAGCCAAGATTGAGAACATTTGTTCTTAACCATGACTGGTTATTAGAATCACCTGGAAAGCTTAAAATTGAATCTACATTTTACCAATTGAACCTAATTATCCGAGGTGAGGCTGCTGAAAGAGTCCCACCTAGCCAGTGAGGAATGAGAAACTCTGTTGTAGAAACTGCTTTGCTACCTCCTTGAGCTTTAGGCCATAGAGCCTATGGAAATGAATCTTTTTTTTAGGAAAAAAAAATTTAAGTTTATTTATTTATTTTGAAAGAGACAGAGCCAACATAAGCAGGGGGAGGGGCAGATAGAATCCCAAACAACCTCTGCTCTGCCAGCACAGAGCCAGACATGGGGTTCAAACCCACGAGCTATGACATCATGACCTGAACTGAAACCAACAGTTGGATTTTCAACTGACTGAGCCACCCAGGTGCCCCTGGAAATGAGCCTTTATTGGTGCTGGGAGAGGGAGATGTCAGGAGTTTACATAGGCAAAGTGTGTTCACAATTTTGCCAAGATTCTGTCTGCCTAAAACAGGTTTATAACCCACCCACCCTTTCCCTAATTCTGGGTGTTTCTTCTCCTTTCCTTATCTCCTATTCCCAAAGGCAAGACTCAATTTGTGCTCTTATGAAAGAGGCAATATATAATATAATTGTTAAGTGCAAGGCTCTGAAACCAGACTTGCTACCTAAACAACCATGGGCAAGTCATTGAAGGTCTTTGTGCCTCAGTGTCTTCACGTGTAAAATGTTAATAATTGTATTGCCTACCACAAAAGTCTGCAAAAGGTCATAGAGCACTAAAGATAATGATCCATGTAGCATGATTTTTAACACATTGACAAGAGTAAGTGACCAATAAGTGTTAGCAAACCTCTGAGCCTCAGTTATTTCATGTGTTTGCTGAAGATAAGCATACCCGCTCTACCTATCTCAGAAGGCTATTGCTAAGATAAATACATATATATGTATCAATTTGTAAGCTGAACTAGACCATATAGCTATAAGAGATTATGAGTTCTTATCACTTTCTTTAAGATATTGAAAACAGTGATTCTTGTCAGGGGAGTTAAAGGGGTCTCTAAAGTCATTGAATCTTGGGGTAGAAAGGTCTTTAGAATTCATCAGTCCAATACCTTCATTGGTTAGATGATACAAATGGAAATCAAAGGGGGAAAAAAAAAAGACTTGTCCAAAGTCACCAGAAATTAGAGGCAGGGCTAA
>NW_024414160.1:0-4172 GCF_014898765.1 Herpailurus yagouaroundi | reverse complement strand
TCCCAAGATTACTGATTCTGGGTCCCAGGCTTTTGCCACCATTTCACATTCCCTATCTTTTTCTGTCTCTATCTCCCTGCTTTTCCCACCACCCTCAGCTCTAAAGCCCTACTCTTCATGTCCTGAACTGTAAACACAGAGGCTGAGCTGCCATGCACCATGAAACAGCAGGACTGCTTCTTTTTAAAGACCATAGAATTAATGTGATCAACTAAGATTCCACCTCACAGGCTGTGTACAGCACAATCTGTGTGAATCAGGAACTTAGGGATCCTTCTGAATTGAGGAGTAAAGGTGGCATATTTCTAGCAGTTTATACTTTTGGACTTCATTCAGCTAGTAAACACTGGTCTGAACTCTCTAACACTAAATAGAAAACTTGCATATTCAAATTAAGATCTATCTCCCCTCCCCTATTAGTTTACAGATGAGACAGGATAGTTTTAATTTCTGGTCATATTAGATGATAGTTTAAAAATTCACTGTTTGGAGATTAGAGGTAGGTTGGGGGAAGGATTGTATGTTGAGTCCTATAGTTAAGGCTGGCCTTATGCCTGATAGGGCAGAGAAATTGGCTGCAAGTGCATAGGTTTGTGCGGTCACTTAAAAGTAACACTTATGAGAACTTAGTTCCCTGACTTTTAAGGTATGGTGCCTAGAATCCCACCATTATCTATTTATTATAACCGCCCTATTTCATACATAATATTGCATGTATGAAAGCACCTAGCACCTATCTACTGATAATTCGAAAAAGGCAAAAATCCAATCCAGCAGCATCTCTACTCTTTCTCTGCCACACACACTAAAAAATAAAGATAATAATGAAATAATTTAAGAATCAGTATCTATCAATATTTACTTTAAAAATCATATTGAAAAATCTTAATTTGCTCTCCAACAGTGTTACGCATTAGTTCCAGCCTATTAGAAAAGATAGATGAATTGATATGACCTGAAAGTTGATAACATCCATGACAGTTACACTAACCATTCTTTTAAGAATTTAACAAATAGAATCACTTCGAGCATCCCAAAAGCCCTGTCCTCTCATCTTCTGCAGGTATATTCAGTTACCATGGTGAATGTTAATGTACCAGATTTCTATTAATTTATGCAGCAGGTGCCTAGATTCTTTGAGGCCAAAATAAAGACTAAATTATTCAATAAGGAAGAAGAGGTGTAGAATGATGCTAGAAATCCTATTTCAAAGTTAGAACATATCAATTTATAGCTCTAAAATCATATGTATGCTCTTTAATTTTTCAGAGTTTAAATTCAACAGTTCTGTATATGGTTCAAAACAGAATCACTTGGCAGGTATAAGATAACTATATGTCCACATTTTGATAGCATGGATAGTATGGAATCAGTGGTATGATAAATCTGGCTGGGACTGGCACATAAGAGCCTATTGTCAAATTTTCAGAAAATTTGTGAGCTAACTTCACGTAGCTTGAAATTGGCTATAAAAGGAGCATATACTCAAAGAAAAATCAGGACTTTTTCATTTTATTTGTCTTCAGAGAGCCATTTGTTAAAACTGTATTAACTTCGCATGGAATCAAAATGGTCATTTTCCTAGTGACATATACAGGCAAACACTGTAAAAAAATAAATTTTTATGTTTCCCCTCCCAACAAAGCTTGTATGATATTAACAGTTCCAGTTTTTGTTTGATTAATGATAACGTGGTATTATAACATGAAAAGTTTTTTTTTTCTTTCAATACTTTAAAAATGTTGGACTTCTGTCTTCCTACTTGCATTGTTACTGATGAAAAAAGTACTCTCATCCTTTTCTTTGTTCTTCTCTATGTAATGTGTCTTTTTTTATCTGGCTGAATTTAAGATTTTCTCTTTATTGCTGTTTTGTTTTATTTTTTAGCCATTTGATTAAGATATGCTTTGGTATAGTTTTTCTTCCTGTTTCTTGCCCATAGGCGTTGTTGAACTTCTTAGATCTGTGGGTTTATAGTTTTCATCAACGTTAAAAACTTTTCAGCCATTATTTCTTCAAAAATTTTTCTGACTCTCCTCTTTTGGGTACTTCAATAACACATATATTAGGTCTCTTGAAGTAGTTCCAGAGCTTACTGATGTCCTTTAAACCTTTAAAATTTCTATTTCTGTTTCATTTTGAATAGTTTGTATTGCTATGTCTTCAAAATCACTAACTTTTTCTTCTGAAATGTGTAATTTTATAGTTTGCTATAATTGCCTCCAGTGAATTTTAAATCTCAAGCATTGCAGTTTTAATTTTTAGAAATTTGACTTGAGTCTGTTTTCTTCATGTCCCTACTTAGATTTTTAAACATATGGAATATAGTTACAGTAATTTTTAAAAATACTTTCTTCTTCTAACGCTAACATCTGTGTACTTTTGAATCACTTTGGATTGATATTTATCATGGCATATATTTCCTTGCTGCTTCTCATGTCTGGTAGTTTTTGATTGGATGTCAACTGTGAATTTTACATTTTTTGAAGCTAGATATTTTTGTATTAATATAAATATTCTTCAGCTTTTTTATCTTTTATTTATTTATTTTGAGAGAGAGTATGTGCACATGTGAGCAGTGGAGGGTCAGACAGGGAAAGAGAGAATCCCAAGTAGGCTCTGTGCTGTCAGTATGGAGCCTAACATAGAGCTTGATCTCATGAACCATGAGCTGAAATCAAGAGTTGGACACTTGACTGACTGAGCCACCCATGCACCGCTATTCTTGAACTTTCTTCTGGGCTACAGTTAAGGGTTTGATTTTTTCGGGTTTTTATTGTAATATTGATTAGGCAGGATGAGAACAGCATTTAGTCCAGAGTCTAGACTCAAGAGTCATTATTCCCCACCAATGAGGCAAATGCTTTGTGAGTACCTGTTTGTCTATACACTATGAGGTTTTCCAATCAGACTGGTAGCATTGGCACTAATTCTAATCCTGTGTAAATACTTGGTTTTTTAAATCCTATCAGATAATTATTTCTTCAGTGGTTTCCTGAAATGCATTTGCTGATGAATACTCTGCTAAATACCCTCTGCAACTTTCCAAAGTTCTTTCTCTGTAGCTCTCTCTTCTCTGATATTTTATTTTGTGAACTTTAGCAAACTTGGTTTCCCTGTATATTCAGCTTTTTTTTTTTTAATTTTTATTAACCACAGGGGGTTTTCTCTCCCTGAGTTCCCTTTCCTTGTTCTGTGGCCTGGAAACTCTCAAGACAGCATTAACCTAGGCTAATCATAGGGCTAATCTGATCTATTTCTCATCTCTCAGATATCATTGTCCTTTGTTGCCTGACATATAGTCTCTTAAAAACTGTTATTTTATATAGCCTTGTCTGTCTTTCTTGGCTGTTTCAGGCAGGAGGCTAAATCTTGTCCCTCTTACTCCATTTTGGCTCTAAGTGAGAGCTGAAGAAAGTGAATGTGATCTGATATTAAAGATAGTTGATTTAAGATATTTCCATCCATGGTTATACAGAATGTTGTCTCGAGTGTGTATGTAGGCTTGAAGGCCACTTAGAATTAAATTGATTGTATGAGATTAGGGATATTGGCTAGGATGTCTTCCACATTTATAAGGGAGTGTGTGGTTGAAAAAATGATATTATTATTCTTTCCCATCATCCACTCCTTCTTTTTATAGTCACATATATTGATTTTCCCCTGGGGAAACATCTTTGTGAGTCCAGTAGGGTGGACATCTCCCTGAAGCAGGTAGGGTTGTCACACAACCCAGATCTGCCCAATAAGAATCAGTGTCCCCTGAACCATAGCTTTTTGGTTTAGGAATTGGTTAAGTTGGTCTAAGACTTAACTCCACAATGTTTGCTGGGACTATTGAAAAGAGACCATTTCTTTCCATTGAACTTACAGCTGGTTAGATATAGGAATAGAACCGCTAAAAGCTACCCCCTACCACCACTTAGATATCCATACACAGAAAGAAAAATAGAGGCCAACACATTGTGATATTTTTGAACCCCTTGATCTTCCTAGAGTCTTTTTTTATTTATTTATTTATTTATATATGAAATTTATTGTCAAATTGGTTTCCATACAACACCCAGTGCTCATCCCAAAAGGTGCCCTCCTCAATACCCATCACCCACCCTCTCCTCCCTCCCACCCCCCATCAACCCTCAGTTTGCTCTCAGTTCTCAACAGTCTCTTAT
>NW_024414159.1:819-1628 GCF_014898765.1 Herpailurus yagouaroundi | reverse complement strand
AACCAAATGTTAAGAATGAACTAAGACAATCTTGTTTGTTCCACTTTCACAACTTTGTCCGTTGAACAACTTGTGATTTTCAATGTTGCTCTACTTCTCAATTTAGTTTGGGAAGCAGTTGTAAGAAGCTTACTTTTCCGAGATAAGCATATACCTTTTCAGCCAAAATCTGTACTTTTTCGTGGAATAGCTCGATGATCTTTGTCAAAAGGACTCCACTCAAGGAAATGATGATCTCACCTAAAGATCTTGTCTGTATGTGCAAGTTGGGTTTTGCGCCTAAGAATGCACTATACTTTCAGAGCAGACTAAGATTAAAGAAACACTCTTCCAAAAAAATGTTACGAGAGAACTAACACAATCTTGTTTGTTTCGCTTACACAACTTAGGAAGTTGAAATAATTGTGATGTTCAGTGTGGCTCTACTTCTAAAGTTAGTTGGGAAAGCAGTTTGACACTGTTTTTCAATGGAGGTTTTGCAATGAAGCTTACTTTCGCCAGATAAACATGTAGTTTTTCTGACGAAATCTGTACTATTTCATGGAATATCACAAAGATCTTTGACACAATGACTTCACTCCAGGAGCTAATTTTCCCATCTAAAGATCTCTGCTGTATGTGCAAGTTGAGTTTGGCGCCTAAGAATGCACTACACTTGCAAAGCAGACTATGTGTAAAGAAATCCTCTTCCAACAAAATGTTAAGAATGAACTAACACAATCTACTTTTTTCGCCTTATTCGCCTTTCGAAGTAGAACAAATTGTGATGGTCAGTGTTGATCTACATCCACTTTTAGTTTGGGAAGCAG
>NW_024414159.1:0-809 GCF_014898765.1 Herpailurus yagouaroundi | reverse complement strand
AACCAAATGTTAAGAATGAACTAAGACAATCTTGTTTGTTCCACTTTCACAACTTTGTCCGTTGAACAACTTGTGATTTTCAATGTTGCTCTACTTCTCAATTTAGTTTGGGAAGCAGTTGTAAGAAGCTTACTTTTCCGAGATAAGCATATACCTTTTCAGCCAAAATCTGTACTTTTTCGTGGAATAGCTCGATGATCTTTGTCAAAAGGACTCCACTCAAGGAAATGATGATCTCACCTAAAGATCTTGTCTGTATGTGCAAGTTGGGTTTTGCGCCTAAGAATGCACTATACTTTCAGAGCAGACTAAGATTAAAGAAACACTCTTCCAAAAAAATGTTACGAGAGAACTAACACAATCTTGTTTGTTTCGCTTACACAACTTAGGAAGTTGAAATAATTGTGATGTTCAGTGTGGCTCTACTTCTAAAGTTAGTTGGGAAAGCAGTTTGACACTGTTTTTCAATGGAGGTTTTGCAATGAAGCTTACTTTCGCCAGATAAACATGTAGTTTTTCTGACGAAATCTGTACTATTTCATGGAATATCACAAAGATCTTTGACACAATGACTTCACTCCAGGAGCTAATTTTCCCATCTAAAGATCTCTGCTGTATGTGCAAGTTGAGTTTGGCGCCTAAGAATGCACTACACTTGCAAAGCAGACTATGTGTAAAGAAATCCTCTTCCAACAAAATGTTAAGAATGAACTAACACAATCTACTTTTTTCGCCTTATTCGCCTTTCGAAGTAGAACAAATTGTGATGGTCAGTGTTGATCTACATCCACTTTTAGTTTGGGAAGCAG
>NW_024414158.1:613-1692 GCF_014898765.1 Herpailurus yagouaroundi | reverse complement strand
CATAAGCGGTGTAGACTGACTCGGCATGGAAGCTGGAAGCTCCCCATGTCGTTTCCCAGGCCAGCCTGCAGCTGTCCCAGAGGACTCCGGAGGCCTCCTCGACCAGGGGGGATCACGTGTATGGACTTGGCAGCCAAAGATGGATCATGACAGGCACCGTCCCTTGTGCCCTCAACTCATCCCTTCGCCGAGACCATGGCCTTGCTGTGGGTTCGGCGCCTGGAGCCTCCTGGGAGCTAACTCTAACCCTAACCTTACCCCAAACCGGTACCTTCCACGGAAACCTAATCCTGCCTCGATCCCTAACCCTGCAATTGACCCGCCTTCTGGCACGGGCCCTCACTTCAGCCCTCGAGGGAGATCACGAGACCGGAGTCGCTTCGGCACTGGCGATGTCCCTAGCCCGATCCCTAACCCTAGCTAAGGCTCTCTCCCCATGGGACCCAATTCCAACGTCTGACAACATAACGCGCCTGGGTTCCAGATTCGGGGCAGGCTGACTCGGCATGGAAGCTGGAAGCTCCCCATGTCGTTTCCCAGGCCTGCCTACAGCTGTCCGAGAGGATTCCATAGGCCTCCTCGACCAGGGGGGATCGACGTGTATGGCCTTGGCAGCCAAAGATGGACCCTGACCGGCACCGTCCCTTGTGCCCTCAACTCAGACCTTCGCGGAGCCTACTGCCCTGCTGAGTGTTCGGCGCCTGGAGCCTCCTGGGAGCTAACCCTAACCCTAACCCCACCCCGAACCGGGACCTCCACCGAAACCTAAGCCTCCCTCGAACCCCAACCCTGCAGTTTAGCCGCCTTCTGGCATGGGCCCTCACTTCAGACCTCAACGGAGATCACGAGACTGGAGTCGCCTCAGCCCTGGCGACGTCCCTAGCCCGAACCCTAACCCTAGCTAAGGCTCTCTCCCCATGGGGACCCCATTCCAACGTCTGACAACATCACTCGTCTGAGGTCCAGAAGCGGTGTAGCCTGACTCGGCATGGAAGCTGGAAGCTCCCCATGTCGTTTGCCAGGCTCGGCCGAAGCTGCCCGTGAGGATTCCGGAGGCCTCCTCGACCAGGGGCGGATCG
>NW_024414158.1:0-513 GCF_014898765.1 Herpailurus yagouaroundi | reverse complement strand
TGGGCGGATCGACGAGTGTGGCCTTGGCAGCCAAAGACGGATCCTGACCGGCAACGTCCTTTGAGCCCTCAAATCAGTCCTTCGCGGAGACCAGTGTCCTGCTGTGGGTTCGGCGCAGGGAGCCTCCTGGGTGCTAACCATATACCTAACCCTATCCCACCGGGACCCTCCACGGAAACCTAAGCCTGCCTCGATCCCTAACCCTGCAATTGAGCCGGCTTCTAGCAAGGGCCCTCACTTCAGCCCTCGAGGGAGATCACGAGACCGGAGTCGCTTCGGCCCTGGCTACGTCCCTAGCCCGAACCCTAACCCTACCTAAGGCTCTCTCCCCATGGGACCCAATTACAACGTCTGACAACATCGCGCGCCTGGAGTCCAGATGTGGGGCAGGCTGACTCGGCATAGAAGCTGGAAGTACCCCATGTCCTTTCCCAGGCCCAGCTGCAGCTGACCGTGAGGATTCCGGAGGCCTCCTCGACCAGGGGGGAACGACGTGTATGGCCTTGGCATCCA
>NW_024414157.1:582-1154 GCF_014898765.1 Herpailurus yagouaroundi | reverse complement strand
GGGAGGCTTAGGTTTCGGTGGAGGTTCCCGGTTCGGGGTAGGGTTAGGGTTAGGGTTAGCTCCCAGGAGGCTCCAGGCGCCGAACCCTCAGCAGGGCAGTAGCCTCCGCCACGGTTTGAGTTGAGGGCACAAGGGACGGTGCCGGTCAGGATCCATCTTTGGCTGCCAAGGCCATACACGTCGATCCCCCCTGGTCGAGGTGGCCTCCGGAATCCTCTCGGACAGCTGCAGGCTGGCCTGGGAAACGACATGGGGAGCTTCCAGCTTCCATGCCGAGTCAGCCTACACCGCATCTGGGCTCCAGGCGCGTGATGTTGTCAGACGTTGCATTTGGGTTCCATGGGGAGAGAGCCTTAGCTAGGGTTAGGGTTCGGGCCAGGGACGTCGCCAAAGCCGAAGCGACTCCGGTCTCGTGATCTCTCACGAGGGCTGAAGTGAGGGCCCGTGCCAGAAGGCGGCTCAATTGCAGGGCTAGGGTTCGAGGGAGGTTAGGTTTCGGTGGAGGTTCCCGGTTCGGGGTAGGGTTAGGGTTAGGGTTAGCACCCAGGAGGCTCCAGGCGCCGAACCCACAG
>NW_024414157.1:0-572 GCF_014898765.1 Herpailurus yagouaroundi | reverse complement strand
GGGAGGCTTAGGTTTCGGTGGAGGTTCCCGGTTCGGGGTAGGGTTAGGGTTAGGGTTAGCTCCCAGGAGGCTCCAGGCGCCGAACCCTCAGCAGGGCAGTAGCCTCCGCCACGGTTTGAGTTGAGGGCACAAGGGACGGTGCCGGTCAGGATCCATCTTTGGCTGCCAAGGCCATACACGTCGATCCCCCCTGGTCGAGGTGGCCTCCGGAATCCTCTCGGACAGCTGCAGGCTGGCCTGGGAAACGACATGGGGAGCTTCCAGCTTCCATGCCGAGTCAGCCTACACCGCATCTGGGCTCCAGGCGCGTGATGTTGTCAGACGTTGCATTTGGGTTCCATGGGGAGAGAGCCTTAGCTAGGGTTAGGGTTCGGGCCAGGGACGTCGCCAAAGCCGAAGCGACTCCGGTCTCGTGATCTCTCACGAGGGCTGAAGTGAGGGCCCGTGCCAGAAGGCGGCTCAATTGCAGGGCTAGGGTTCGAGGGAGGTTAGGTTTCGGTGGAGGTTCCCGGTTCGGGGTAGGGTTAGGGTTAGGGTTAGCACCCAGGAGGCTCCAGGCGCCGAACCCACAG
>NW_024414156.1:370-1353 GCF_014898765.1 Herpailurus yagouaroundi | reverse complement strand
ATTTCAATTCTTGTAAACTTATGAAGGGCTGTTTTGTGACCCAGTATATGATCTATCTTGGAGAATGTTCCATGTGCACTCGAGAAGAAAGTATATTCTGTTGCTTTGGGATGCAGAGTTCTAAATATATCTGTCAAGTCCATCTGATCCAATGTATCTTTCAGGGCCCTTGTTTCTTTATTGACTATGTGTCTAGATGATCTATCCATTTCTGTAAGTGGGGTGTTAAAGTCCCCTGCAATTACCACATTCTTCTCAATGAGGTTGCTTATGTGTATGAGTAATTGTTTTATATATTTGGGGGCTCCGGTATTCGGCGCATAGACATTTATAATTGTTAGCTCTTCCTGATGGATAGACCCTGTCACTATTATATAATGCCCTTCTTCATCTCTTGTTACAGCCTTTAATTTAAAGTCTAGTTTGTCTGATATAAGTATGGCTACTCCAGCTTTCTTTTGGCTTCCAGTAGCATGATAAATAGTTCTCCATCCCCTCACTCTCAGTCTAAAGGTGTCCTCAGTTCTAAAATGAGTCTCTTGTAGACAGCAAATAGATGGGTCTTGTTTTTTTATCCATTCTGATACCCTATGTCTTTTGGTTGGCGCATTTAATCCATTTACATTCGGTGTTATTATAGAAAGATACGGGTTTAGAGTCATTGTGATGTCTGTATGTTTTATGCTTGTAGTGATGTCTCTGGAACTTTGTCTCACAGGATCCCCCTTAGGATCTCTTGTAGGGCTGGTTTAGTGGTGACAAATTCCTTCAGTTTTTGTTTGTTTGGGAAGACCTTTATCTCTCCTTCTATTCTAAATGACAGACTTGCTGGATAAAGGATTCTCGGCTGCATATCTTTGCAGTTTAGCATACTGAAAATCTCGTGCCAATCCTTTCTGGCCTGCCAAGTTTCAAAAGAGAGATCAGTCACGAGTCTTATAGGTCTCCCTTTATATGTCAGGGCACGTTTACCCCTTGCTGCT
>NW_024414156.1:0-270 GCF_014898765.1 Herpailurus yagouaroundi | reverse complement strand
ACTCCCGTCCCTGGTCACTGCTACATTATATGATCTGGGTCAGGAGGCCCAAAGTCTGGCACAGGACCAAGGGCAATAGTTCTTATCATCTTTCATGCCAGGTCCCGTTTGGCTGGCCTCTGAACCCTTTCTAGGCGTAATTTTTTAATACATATAAACATGTCCAGGATTGGGGCGCCTGGGTGGTGCAGTCGGTTAAGCGTCCGACTTCAGCCAGGTCACGATCTCGCGGTCCGTGAGTTCGAGCCCCGCGTCAGGCTCTGGGCTGAT
>NW_024414155.1:456-1027 GCF_014898765.1 Herpailurus yagouaroundi | reverse complement strand
TTAGGAATTAGAGAAATCAGTGACTCATTAAAAAGGAACAACATGAGAATCATAGGGGTTCCAGAGGTGGAAGAGAGAAATAGGGGTGGAAGGGTTATGTGAGCAAATCATAGCGGAAAACTTTCCTAACCTGGGCAAAGACACAGACATCAAAATCCAGGAAGCACGGAGGACTCCCATTAGATTCAACCAAAACCGACCATCAACAAGTCACATCATAGTAAAATTGACAAAGTACTCAGGCAAGGAGAGAATCATAAAACCAACAGGGAAATAAAGTCCATAACTTACATGGGAAGACAGACCAGGTTTACAGCAGACCTATCCACAGAAACATGGCAGGCAAGAAAGGAGTGGTGGGATGTATTCAGTGTGTTAAATCAGAAAAATATGCAGCCAAGAATTCTGTATCCAGCAAGGCTGTCATTCAAAATAGAAGGCGAGAGGGGCGCCTGGGTGGCGCAGTCGGTTAAGCGTCCGACTTCAGCCAGGTCACGATCTCGCGGTCCGTGAGTTTGAGCCCAGCGTCGGGCTCTGGGCTGATGGCTCAGAGCCTGGAGCCTGTTTCCCA
>NW_024414155.1:0-356 GCF_014898765.1 Herpailurus yagouaroundi | reverse complement strand
CCCCCGTTCATGCTCTGTCTCTCTCTGTCCCAAAAATAAAAATAAAAACGTTGAAAAAAAAATTAAAAAAAAAAACAAAATAGAAGGCGAGATAAAAAGATTCCCATACAAACAAAAATTAAACAAGTTTGTGACCACTAAACCAGCCCTGCAAGAAATTTTAAGGGAGACTCTCTGAGGGGAGAAAAGATGAAAATATATCTATATAAATAAATACATAAATGCCAAAATCAACAAAGATTAGAAAGACCAAAGAACACCACCATAAACTCCAACTCTACAAGCATCATAATAGCAATAAACTCCTATCTTTCAGTACTCACTGTAAACGTCAATGGACTCAATGCCCCAATCAA
>NW_024414154.1:276-1473 GCF_014898765.1 Herpailurus yagouaroundi | reverse complement strand
TTCAGCCAGGTCACGATCTCGCGGTCCGTGAGTTCGAGCCCCGCGTCAGGCTCTGGGCTGATGGCTCAGAGCCTGGAGCCTGTTTCCGGTTCTGTGTCTCCCTCTCTCTCTGCCCCTCCCCCGTTCATGCTCTGTCTCTCTCTGTCCCAAAAATAAATAAACGTTGAAAAAAAATTAAAAAAAAAAAGTGTCAGGCATTATAGTAGGCACTAGTAAATATTTGTTAATAAATAAATGAAGAACAGTGTTTTATTTGCATAATAATTTTTGTCCCCTCTATTTTGCACTTAAAAAATATCACCTACTAAAAGCTAAAGAGGTATTTCATGAAGTTTATTCTTTTTTTTAAAGTTTTTAATTTCAGTTAGTTAACATGTAGTGTTATGTTAGTTTTAGGTGTACAGGATAGTGATTAGCAATTCCATACCTCACCAGGTGCTATTCACAATCTGTGCACTCTTTAATCCCCATCACATATTTAACTCATCCCTCTATCCATCTCCCCCCTGATAACCATCAGATTGTTGTCTAAGAGTCTGTTTGGTTTTTTATTTTGTTTGTTTTTGAGAGAGAGTGTGTGAGTGTGAGTGGGGAGGGGGCAGAGGGAGAGGGAGAGAGAATCTTAAGCACCCAACATGGAACTTGATACAGGGCTCAGTCTCATGACCACAGATCATGACCTGAGATGAAATCAAGAGTCAGATGCTTAACCAACTGAGCCACGCAGGTGCTGCAAGTGTTTCTTTCTTGATTTGTCTCAGTCTGTTTTTTCCCCTTTGCTTGTTTCATTTCTTAAATTCTATATATGAGTGAAATCATACTGTATTTGTCTTTCTCTGATTTATGTTGCTTAGCATTATACTCTCTAGCTCCATCCATGTTGTTGCAAATGATAAGATTTCATTCTTTTTTTATCACTGAATAATATTCTGCAGTATATGTATACCATATCTACTTTATCCATTCATCATTTGATGGGCCCTTGGGCTGCTTCCATATTTTTACTATATAGTAAATGTTGCAATAAACATAGGGGTCCATGTGCCTTTCTGAATTAGTGCTTTTGTTTTCTTTGGGTAAATACCCAGAAGTGGAATTACTGGGTTTATGGTATTTCTATTTTTATTTTTATTTTTATTTTATTTTATTTTTTTTTTCATTCCTGGAACTCTTTTTTTTTTTTTTTTTTTTATATAT
>NW_024414154.1:0-176 GCF_014898765.1 Herpailurus yagouaroundi | reverse complement strand
TTTTTTTTTCCCTTCCCCTCCCCCATGGGTTCCTGTCAAGTTTCTCAGGATCCACATAAGAGTGAAACCATATGGTATCTGTCTTTCTCTGTATGGCTTATTTCACTTAGCATCACACTCTCCAGTTCCATCCACGTTGCTACAAAAGGCCATATTTCATTTTTTCTCATTGCCAC
>NW_024414153.1:633-1096 GCF_014898765.1 Herpailurus yagouaroundi | reverse complement strand
GAATCTGAAACAGGCTCCAGGCTCTGTGCTGACAGCTCAGAGCCCGATGCGGGGCTCGAACTCACAAACCGTGAGATCATGACCTGAGCCGAAGTCAGACGCTCAACCGACCGAGCCACCCAGGTGCCCCACATTTATTCATTTTTGAAAGGCAGAGAGAGACCGAGCGCGAATGGGGGAGGGGCAGAGAGAGAGACACACACACACAGAAACAGAAGCAGGTTCCAGGCTCCGAGCCGTCAGCACAGAGCCTGACGCGCGGCTTGAACTCACGGACCGCGAGATCATGACCTGAGCCGAAGTTGGCCGCTTAACCGACTGAGCCACCCAGGCGCCCCACTTTTTATATTTTCTAAGTTATCACTGGTTTTATCTACTTTTCTCTTAAGTTTAGTGAGTATCTTTATGACCACTTCTTTAAACTCTTTATCAGATAGATTGCTTATTTCCATTGTGCTTTGTT
>NW_024414153.1:0-533 GCF_014898765.1 Herpailurus yagouaroundi | reverse complement strand
GTGTAGTTTTCTTGATTTGGGGTGCGAGTGGTGGGAGAGTCTTGGCTTGCCATGAATGAAGACGATGCTAGTTCCTAAGGAAAAAGGCCTTTGGTCAAGTCTCAGTTGTTGGTTTTTTTGTTTTTTTTTTTTTTTCAACGTTTATTTATTTTTGGGACAGAGAGAGACAGAGCATGAACGGGGGAGGGGCAGAGAGAGAGGGAGACACAGAATCGGAAACAGGCTCCAGGCTCTGAACCATCAACCCAGAGCCCGACGCGGAGCTCGAACTCGCGGACCGCGAGATCGTGACCTGGCTGAAGTCGGACGCTTAACCGACTGTGCCACCCAGGCGCCCCAGTTGTTGGTTTTCAGGTAGGAAACAAAAAGGAAGAACCAGAAGCGTCTGTTTTTTGAGACTTTGGGAGACCCCCAAAGGATGCACAGGTGCAGTGACCCGGGTGACAGTGTGACAGTGGATCCCAGCATCTCTCCAGTGGCCTCGGCGTGTTGTGTTAAAGGCTGTTGGCAGAGGTGCTGGTGACCTCGTGCAA
>NW_024414152.1:549-1962 GCF_014898765.1 Herpailurus yagouaroundi | reverse complement strand
AACCATATGATCCTGTCAATCGATGCAGAAAAGGCCTTTGACAAAATCCAGCACCCTTTCTTAATAAAAACCCTTGAGAAAGTCGGGATAGAAGGAACATACTTAAAGATCATAAAAGCCATTTATGAAAAGCCCACAGCTAACATCATCCTCAACGGAGAAAAACTGAGAGCTTTTTCCCTGAGATCAGGAACACGACAGGGATGTCCACTCTCACCGCTGTTGTTTAACATAGTGCTGGAAGTGCTAGCATCAGCAATCAGACAACAAAAGGAAATCAAAGGCATCCAAATTGGCAAAGATGAAGTCAAGCTTTCGCTTTTTGCAGATGACGTGATATTATACATGGAAAATCCGATAGACTCCACCAAAAGTCTGCTAGAACTGATACATGAATTCAGCAAAGTTGCAGGATACAAAATCAATGTACAGAAATCAGTTGCATTCTTATACACTAACAATGAAGCAACAGAAAGACAAATAAAGAAACTGATCCCATTCACAATGGCACCAAGAAGCATAAAATACCTAGGACTAAATCTAACCAAAGATGTAAAAGATCTGTATGCTGAAAACTATAGAAAACTTATGAAGTTAATTGAAGAAGATTTAAAGAAATGGAAAGACATTCCCTGCTCATGGATTGGAAGAATAAATATTGTCAAAATGTCAATACTACCCAAAGCTATCTACACATTCAATGCAATCCCAATCAAAATTGCACCAGCATTCTTCTCGAAACTAGAACAAGCAATCCTAAAATTCATATGGAACCACAAAAGGCCCCGAATAGCCAAAGTAATTTTGAAGAAGAAGACCAAAGCAGGAGGCATCACAATCCCAGACTTTAGCCTCTACTACAAAGCTGTCATCATCAAGACAGCATGGTATTGGCACAAAAACAGACACATAGACCAATGGAATAGAATAGAAACCCCAGAACTAGACCCACAAACGTATGGCCAACTCATCTTTGACAAAGCAGGAAAGAACATCCAATGGAAAAAAGACAGTCTCTTTAACAAATGGTGCTGGGAGAACTGGACAGCAACATGCAGAAGGTTGAAACTAGACCACTTTCTCACACCATTCACAAAAATAAACTCAAAATGGATCAAGGACCTGAATGTGAGACAGGAAACCATCAAAACCCTAGAGGAGAAAGCAGGAAAAGACCTCTCTGACCTCAGCCGTAGCAATCTCTTACTCGACACATCCCCAAAGGCAAGGGAATTAAAAGCAAAAGTGAATTACTGGGACCTTATGAAGATAAAAAGCTTCTGCACAGCAAAGGAAACAACCAACAAAACTAAAAGGCAACCAACGGAATGGGAAAAGATATTTGCAAACGACATATCAGACAAAAGGCTAGTATCCAAAATCTATAAAGAGCTCACCAAACTCCACACCCGA
>NW_024414152.1:0-449 GCF_014898765.1 Herpailurus yagouaroundi | reverse complement strand
AGAGTGGCCAAAATGAACAAATCAGGAGACTATAGATGCTGGAGAGGTTGTGGAGAAACGGGAACCCTCTTGGACTGTTGGTGGGAATGCAAATTGGTGTAGCCGCTCTGGAAAGCAGTGTGGAGGTTCTTCAGAAAATTAAAAATAGACCTACCCTATGACCCAGCAATAGCACTGCTAGGAATTTATCCAAGGGATGCAGGAGTACTGATGCATAGGGGCACTTGTACCCCAATGTTTATAGCAGCACTCTCAACAATAGCCAAATTATGGAAAGAGCCTAAATGTCCATCAACTGATGAATGGATAAAGAAATTATGGTTTATATACACTATGGAATACTGCGTGGCAATGAGGAAAAATGAAATATGGCCTTTTGTAGCAACGTGGATGGAACTGGAAAGTGTGATGCTAAGTGAAATAAGCCATACAGAGAAAGACAGATACCA
>NW_024414151.1:1488-2966 GCF_014898765.1 Herpailurus yagouaroundi | reverse complement strand
TTAAAGACAGTGCTAGGGTTAGGATTAGGGTTAATGGACAGTATTAGGGTTAGGGTTAGAGTTTAAGGGTAGTGGTAAGGTTAGGGTTAATTTTACCGTTTAGTGTTAGTGTTAGGTTTAGGGTTAGGGTTAGAGTTTAATTGTAGTGCTAGAGTTTGGGTTACGGTTAAGGGACAGTGTTAGGATTAGGGTTAGAGTTTAAGGATAGTGTCAGGATTAGGGTTTTGGGATAGAGTTCGGGTTAGGGTAAGTGTTTAGGGTAGGTTTAGGGTTAGGGTTAGGGTCTGCTTAGGGGCCTGTGTGAATCTGGGACAGGGGTGTCTCTATGGGAGTCGGTAGGTGCAGTGTCTCCTTGGTCGGCAGGTGTCTTCAGATGTACCAGGCTGCTGGCTACTAGAGAAAATGGTGCAGTCTTTGGAGAGTGGAAGGGGAAGAAGCGCAAGGAGTATTTCAACAACAATCTGCATTTTTCTTCGAATATCAGAAAGATCCTAGGCACAAAGACTCCCCTCCTGGCGCTGCCTTTAATATCCAAATATCTTTGTGGAAGTTGCAAGTTGAGTTTTTTCACTAAGAATGCACTACACTTTCAAAGCAAAGTACTACTAGGGAAACCCGCTTCCAAAGAAACTTTACGATACATTCACAGAAACCTGTGTGTTCCACTTACTTAACTTTGGAAGTTGAACAACTAGTGATGTCTCATGTTGCTCTACTTGAACATTTGGTTTTGGAAGCAATTTGACACTCTTTGAGAATGGAAATTTTGAAACGAAGCTTAAATTTCCCACATAAGCATGTAGGTTTTCAGCCAAAATCTGTACTTTTCCTGGGAGTTACAGAGAGATCTTTGGCAGAAGAACTCCACTCATGAAGCTGATTGACATACCAAAAGATGTTTGTTGTATCTGTAAGTAGAGTTTTGGGCCTAAGAATGCACTACACTTTCAAAGCAAAGTAATTCATGGTAAAACCGCTTCCAAGGAAATTTTCAAATACAATCACCAAAACCAGTCTGTTCCACGTACATCACTCTGGAAGTTGAACAAGTTGTGATGTTCAGTGATGCTCGACTTGTCCATTTGGTTTTGGAAGCAGTTTGAGCCTGTTTTACAATGGACGTTTGGAAACGAAGAATACTTTTCCCAGATAAATATGTAGTTTTTCAGCCAAAATCTGTCCTTTTCCTTGGAGTATCAGAAAGATCTTTGGCAGACCGGTTCCAGTCATGGAGCTGATTTTCAGACCTCGAGATCGTTGTTGTAGCTACAAATTGAATTTTGGGCCTAAGATTTCCCTATATTTTCAAAGCAAAGGAATACTAGGAAAACCCGCTTCCAAAGAAATTTGACAATACAATCACAATAACCAGTTTGTTCCACTTACGTAACACTGGAAGTTGAACACCTTGTGATGTCCAGTGTTGTTATTCATGAACTGTTGGTTTGGGAAGCAATTGGACATGCTTTGACAATGGA
>NW_024414151.1:0-1478 GCF_014898765.1 Herpailurus yagouaroundi | reverse complement strand
TTAAAGACAGTGCTAGGGTTAGGATTAGGGTTAATGGACAGTATTAGGGTTAGGGTTAGAGTTTAAGGGTAGTGGTAAGGTTAGGGTTAATTTTACCGTTTAGTGTTAGTGTTAGGTTTAGGGTTAGGGTTAGAGTTTAATTGTAGTGCTAGAGTTTGGGTTACGGTTAAGGGACAGTGTTAGGATTAGGGTTAGAGTTTAAGGATAGTGTCAGGATTAGGGTTTTGGGATAGAGTTCGGGTTAGGGTAAGTGTTTAGGGTAGGTTTAGGGTTAGGGTTAGGGTCTGCTTAGGGGCCTGTGTGAATCTGGGACAGGGGTGTCTCTATGGGAGTCGGTAGGTGCAGTGTCTCCTTGGTCGGCAGGTGTCTTCAGATGTACCAGGCTGCTGGCTACTAGAGAAAATGGTGCAGTCTTTGGAGAGTGGAAGGGGAAGAAGCGCAAGGAGTATTTCAACAACAATCTGCATTTTTCTTCGAATATCAGAAAGATCCTAGGCACAAAGACTCCCCTCCTGGCGCTGCCTTTAATATCCAAATATCTTTGTGGAAGTTGCAAGTTGAGTTTTTTCACTAAGAATGCACTACACTTTCAAAGCAAAGTACTACTAGGGAAACCCGCTTCCAAAGAAACTTTACGATACATTCACAGAAACCTGTGTGTTCCACTTACTTAACTTTGGAAGTTGAACAACTAGTGATGTCTCATGTTGCTCTACTTGAACATTTGGTTTTGGAAGCAATTTGACACTCTTTGAGAATGGAAATTTTGAAACGAAGCTTAAATTTCCCACATAAGCATGTAGGTTTTCAGCCAAAATCTGTACTTTTCCTGGGAGTTACAGAGAGATCTTTGGCAGAAGAACTCCACTCATGAAGCTGATTGACATACCAAAAGATGTTTGTTGTATCTGTAAGTAGAGTTTTGGGCCTAAGAATGCACTACACTTTCAAAGCAAAGTAATTCATGGTAAAACCGCTTCCAAGGAAATTTTCAAATACAATCACCAAAACCAGTCTGTTCCACGTACATCACTCTGGAAGTTGAACAAGTTGTGATGTTCAGTGATGCTCGACTTGTCCATTTGGTTTTGGAAGCAGTTTGAGCCTGTTTTACAATGGACGTTTGGAAACGAAGAATACTTTTCCCAGATAAATATGTAGTTTTTCAGCCAAAATCTGTCCTTTTCCTTGGAGTATCAGAAAGATCTTTGGCAGACCGGTTCCAGTCATGGAGCTGATTTTCAGACCTCGAGATCGTTGTTGTAGCTACAAATTGAATTTTGGGCCTAAGATTTCCCTATATTTTCAAAGCAAAGGAATACTAGGAAAACCCGCTTCCAAAGAAATTTGACAATACAATCACAATAACCAGTTTGTTCCACTTACGTAACACTGGAAGTTGAACACCTTGTGATGTCCAGTGTTGTTATTCATGAACTGTTGGTTTGGGAAGCAATTGGACATGCTTTGACAATGGA
>NW_024414150.1:1254-3306 GCF_014898765.1 Herpailurus yagouaroundi | reverse complement strand
CTGAGTTTTATATATTGACCGTGTATTCTGAGGCTTATTTAATTATGTTTGAGTTGTAGAAAACTAATGTATACTCCTTACAATTTGTTTCATGTTGATAATCACATGATTTAAGAGTTGAGGCAGTTTTCAGGGCACCTGGATGGCTCCATCAGTTGACTACCAGACAGCTGGGTTCAGCAGCTCAGGTCATGGTCCTATGGTCAGGGGATTGAGCCCCGTTTGGGGCTCTGTGCTAAGTTGGAGCCTGCTTAAGCTTCTCTCTCTGTCTTTCTTTCTGTCTCTTTCTCTCCCCGTCTCTGCTCATTCTCTCTTTCCAAAATACGAATTGAAAAATCAATAAATAAAAGAATCGAGATACTTTTTATTTTTACTTTTTCCAAAGCGAAGGCCTTTTCTGTGCCCGTTTCTGCACATGCCACGCTTGTCATCAGGGGAGGTACTGGTGTTTATGTCGATTTGTACACAGAACTGGCTGATTCCCTGCTTTTGTTGTCTCCTTCCTTGGATTTCTGCCAAACTTTCCCCAATCAAAATAGGATTCAGAGGGACCCTATTCTAGTTTCGGTTCAAGATGGCTGTGTAGGCAGGCCTTGAACTCAACTCCTCCAAGGTGAAAGAAGCTTTCAACTACCTCCACATCGACCTTAAACTTTCTAATTGATTCACTTTTTCCTTCCAGCTTATCTCTTTCTTTATGTTTCTTTATTTTTGAGACAGAGGGAGACAGAGCGCAAGTGGGGGACGGGCAGAGAGAGAGGGAGACATAGAATCTGAAACAGGCTCCAGGCTCTGAGCTGTCAGCACAGAGCCCAATGCGGGGCACGAACCCAGGAACCATGAGATCATGACCTGAACTGAAGTCGGATGCTTAATCAGCTGAGCCACCCAGGCGCCCCCTCCCCACTCTCAGCTTATCTCTTAATTCAGGATCCTGAAAGCAAAGTATCACCTCATGGAAACTGAAAGTACCCCTCTGGCAATAAGGAATCCCTGAGCCAATAAGACTCCACCATCAAGCCCAAGACAATGATCAACCTGACCTTAGTGACCACCTGTGTGTACCTACCTTTATGTCCCACATTTTCTTACATAAACCTGCAGGTATTTTCAGCACTTTACAGAGAGTCTTTGATGTGAGTCTGCAGTATCTCTGGTGTCGGCCTCTGAATAAGTTCCCCATTATTTTTCACCTCCACTAGTTCCTTTGAATTGCGATTTTATCAGTAATGAGTAGCCAAACCTCACCTTTTTTGCGTCTCCTGGAGCGAGGTGCTCTTGTGCCTGAACTCCCTGACTACATTTTCTGGTGAACCAGGCAGAAGGTGAACTTCCAATTTGTCCAGCTCCCTGGGGATTGCACCTATTGATATAACAATTCCTCATGAGGAGCTGAGGACTGTCTGCACAGATGTTGCCTAACAAAACATAGAAAATCAAAAGACAACAGCAAGACAGTGAGACAGTAACAAAGGAAACGCTCACCCCTAACGTTGCCAAGGGCAGTTGGGGAAGGGCCAGAAACAGACTCCTCTGTCCTTGGGCAGAAAACAGGAAGAAAAAAAAACCACTGCAGTTTGAAAAGAACAACTGTCATATAAAAGAGAGCATTTGAAGTCTGTCAACGAGAGGAGCCACAGGTGTTCTCTCTGGGTCATAGAGACGGGAGAGTGGCAGGGGTACATTTTACATCCACATTTTTTCCTGTGTACTTTTTTTTGAGAAGCAGAGAATACAAGCAGAGCAGGGGAAGAAACAGGGGGACAGAAGATTCAGGGAAGGCTCTACACTGACAGCATCCAGCCCAATGTGGTTGTCAAATTCATGAACAGTGAAATCACCACCTGAGCTGATGTCAGATACTCGATCCACTGAGCCACCCAGCTGCCCCACATTCTTCTTCCACCTTAAATGCATACACCAGAGCAGGGTCCAGTTGCTGTAGCTGGCCTGCTGCCTCAGTATGTTCCAGGCCCACAATACACGTCAGCCCCAATTGCACTGGAC
This sequence comes from Herpailurus yagouaroundi, assembly GCF_014898765.1. Lineage (NCBI taxonomy): Eukaryota > Metazoa > Chordata > Mammalia > Carnivora > Felidae > Herpailurus > Herpailurus yagouaroundi. Next base: position 1,299 of record NW_024414150.1, on the reverse strand, counting down.
ACACACACACACACACACACACACACACACACACACACACACACA
>NW_024414150.1:0-1244 GCF_014898765.1 Herpailurus yagouaroundi | reverse complement strand
CACACACACACACACACACACACACACACACACACACACACACACACGACATGCTTTTTTCCCCCTTAATCAATGCAGTTGAAAGAGCAACTAGTATATAAAAAGAGCCATTCCTAGACTGTCACCCACCTCAGCTCACACGGGCCCTTCAGGGCTCCCTCTTCGTGGAAAGTCCTGGTACACCCTAGTTTCAACTATATTGGCAAGGTATCCTCTGCATGTATAGCCCCAGGTGCCTTCAGCGTGTACGCACTTTAGCTTCACCTATCTTGCCCAGGAATCATCTGCATAGAGAGATCAAGGACATCCTGACTCCCAGACTGCTTATATCTTGCCACCCGGTACAGGGTACCTGTACACAGCACCCCAGCATGCCTCAACTTGCATTCATTTCAGCTTCAGCTGTCCTGACAGGGTACCCTCAACACAACAGAATCCTGGGACACCCCAGTCTGCGTTCACTTCAGCTTTAATATCATGACAGGGTGCCTGCTATGTAGAAAGCCCCAGGATCCCCGGTCCATGCAAGCCATGGCTTCAGCCAGCCAGCAAATGTCAGCAACTTGCACACAGGGTCTACTCATGGGGACAGTCATGTATAAGACAATTCCTTCAAGTGTAGGAGAAGTAGCTGCTCTGCCAGTATATGGAAACAAACGCAGAAAGACAAGCAAAATGGAGAGACAGGGAAATATGCTCCAAAAGAAAGAACAATAAAAAACCCAGAAAAGAGCTGAAACGGAGGTAAGCATTTTGCCTCAATTAAATAAAGAATATAAATTAATGATGGTCAAGATGCTCGCCGGGCTGCAGAAAAAAGACAAGAACTAAGTGAGACCCTTAATTAAAAGATAGCAAACACACACAAAATCAGAGTTCAAGAAGATAATAGTTGGAAAAAAAAGAACACCATAGGGAATCAACAGTAGAAGACGGCATGAGGAAGGACATATCAGTGGATACGGAAGACAGATTTAGGGAAAGCACCCAAAACAAACAGCAGAAAGATTTTTTTTTCTAATGAGGATAAGTTAAGGGATACTTTGAAATATCAAGTGAGCAAAAATCCACATAATAGGGATTCCACAAGAAGGAAAAGGGGTACAAAAAGTATTTGAAGAAAAGTTAACTGAAGACTTTCCAAAACTATGGAAGAAAACAGACATCTAGGACAAGAAGCACAGAGTTCCAAACATGTGAAACCAAGGAGCCCCACACTATGACACATAATAATTAAAATGTCA
>NW_024414149.1:163-1832 GCF_014898765.1 Herpailurus yagouaroundi | reverse complement strand
GCAATGTATTTTCCTCTCAGGACTGCCTTCGCTGCATATCCCAAAGCGTTTGGATTGTTGTATTTTCATTTTTGTTTGTTTCCATATATTTTTTAACTTCTTCTCTAATTGCCTGGTTGACCCACTCATTCGTTAGTAAGGTGTTCTTTAACCTCCATGCTTTTGGAGGTTTTCCAGACTTTTTCCTGTGGTTGATTTCAAGCTTCATAGCATTGTGGTCTGAAAGTGTGCATGGTATGATTTCAATTCTTGTAAACTTATGAAGGGCTGTTTTGTGACCCAGTATATGATCTATCTTGGAGAATGTTCCATGTGCACTCGAGAAGAAAATACGTTCTGTAGCTTTGGGATGCAGAGTTCTAAATAGATCTGTCAAGTCCATCGGATCCAATGTCTCATTCAGGGCCCTTGTGTCTTTATTGACCGTGTGTCTAGATGATCTATCCATTTCTGTAAGTGGGGTGTTAAAGTCCCCTGCAATGACCACATTCTTCTCAATAAGGTTGCTTATCTTTATGAGTAATTGTTTTATATATTTGGGCGCTCCAGTATTCGGCACATAGACATTTATAATTGTTAGCTCTTCCTGATGGATAGACCATGTCGCTATTATATAATGTCCTTCTTCATCTCTTGTTACAGCCTTTAATTTAAAGTCTAGTTTGTCTGATATAAGTATGGCTACTCCAGCTTTCTTTTGGCTTCCAGTAGCATGATAAATAGTTCTCCATCCCCTCACTTTCAATATAAAGGTGTCCTCAGGTCTAAAATCAGTCTCTTGATTCAAAAGTACACCCCCTGAGGAGAGAGGAAGATGGCGGCTTAGGAGGACGCTGGGCTCACCGCGCGTCCTGCTGATCACTTAGATTCCACCTACACCTGCCTAAATAACCCAGAAAACCACCAGAGGATTAGCAGAACGGAGTCGCCGGAGCCAAGCGCAGACGAGAGGCCCACAGAAGAGGGTAGGAAGGGCGGCGAGGCGGTGCGTGCTCCAGGGCCGGCGGGAGGGAGCCGGGGCGGAGGGGCGGCTCGCCTGCCAAGCAGAGCCCCAGAGTCTGGCTTGCAAAAAGCGGAGGGGCCTGACGGACTGTGTTCCGACAGCAAGCGCGAATTAGCGGCTGGGAGGTCATAAGTTAACAGCTCTGCTCAGAAAGCGGGAAGGCTGGAGGACAAAGGGAAGGAAAGCTGCTGAGCCCCCGGACGACAGAGGTCAGTTTGGTGGGGAACAAAGGCGCTCGCCAGCGCCATCTTCCCCGCCCATCCCCCAGCCAAAATCCCAAAGAGAACCAGTTCCTGCCAGGGAACTTGCTCGCTCCGCGCAAACACCCAACTCTGCGCGTCTGCGGAGCCAAACCTCCGGCAGCGGATCTGACTCCCTGCGACTGCCACAGGGCCCCTCCTGAAGTGGATCACCTAAGGAGAAGCAAGCTAAGCCTGCCCCTCCTGCCCCTGTGCACCTTGCCTACCCACCCCAGCTAAGACGCCAGATCCCCAGCATCACAAGCCTGGCAGTGTGCAAGTAGCCCAGACGGGCCACCCCACCCCACAGTGAATCCCGCCCCTAGGAGAGGGGAAGAGAAGGCACGCACCAGTCTGACTGTGGCCCCAGAGGTGGGCTGGGGGCAGACATCAGGTCTGACTGCGGCTCCGCCCACCAACTCCAGTT
>NW_024414149.1:0-153 GCF_014898765.1 Herpailurus yagouaroundi | reverse complement strand
GGATTTAAATAATATAACAGAAAGTGAATTTAGAATAATAGTCATAAAATTAATCGCTGGGCTTGAAAACAGTATAGCTGACAGCAGAGAATCTCTTGCTACAGAGATCAAGGGACTAAGGAACAGTCACGAGGAGCTGAAAAACGCTTTAAA
>NW_024414148.1:580-2824 GCF_014898765.1 Herpailurus yagouaroundi | reverse complement strand
TAGGGTTAGATTTCGGGCCAGGGACGTCGCCAGGGCCGAAGCGACTCTGGGCTCGATTCTCCCTCGAGGAGTGAAGTGAGGGCCCGTGCCAGAAGGTGGCTCAATTGCAGGGTTAGGGATTGAGGCAGGCTTAGGTTTCCATGGAGTGTCCCGGTTTGGGATAAGGTTAGGGTTAGGGTTAGCACCCAGGAGGCTCCAGGCGCCGAACACACAGCAGGGCACTGGTGTCCGCGTAGGGCTCAGTTGAGGGCACAAGGGACGGTGCCGGTCAGGATCCGTCTTTGGCTGCCAAGGCCACACTCGTCCATCCGCTCCTGGTCGAGGAGACCTCCAGAATCCTCATGGGCAGCTGCAGCTGGGCCTGGGAAAGGACATGGGGAGCTTCCAGCTTCCATGCCGAGTCAGTCTACACCGCTTCTGGACCTCAGACGAGTGATGTTGTCAGACGTTGGAATTGGGTCCCCATGGGGAGAGAGCCTTAGCTAGGGTTAGGATTCGGGCCAGGGACGTCGCCAGGGCCGAAGCGACTCCAGTCTCATGATCTCCCTTGAGTGCTGAAGTGAGGGCCCATGCCAGAATGCGGTTCAATTGCAGGGTTCGGGTTCGAGGGAAGCTTAGGTTTCGGTGGAGGTTCCGGGTTCAGGGTAGGGTTAGGGTTAGGGTTAGCTCCCAGGAGGCTCCAGGCGCCGAACCCACAGCAGGGCAGTGGTCTCCGCGAAGGGCTGAATTGAGGGCACAAGGGACGGTGCCGGTCAGGATCCATCTTTGGCTGCCAAGGCCACACTCGTCGATCGGCCCCTGGTTGAGGTGGCCTCTGGAATCCTCTCGGACAGCGGCATGCTGGCTTGGGAAACGACATGGGGAGCTTCCAGCTTCCATGCCGAGTCAGACTGCCCCGCATCTGGACTCCAGGCGCGTGATGTTGTCAGACCTTGTAATTGGGTTCCATGGGGAGAGAGCCTTAGCTAGGGTTCGGGTTCAGGCTAGGGACGTCGCCAGCACCGACGTGACTCCGGTCTCGTGATTTCCTTCGAGGGCTGAAGTGAGGGCCCGTGCCAGAGGGCGGCTCAATTGCAGGGTTAGGGATCGAGGCAGGCTTAGGTTTCAGTGGAGGATCCCAGTTTGGGGTAGGGTTAGGGTTAGGGTTAGCACCTAGGAGGCTCCAGGTGCCGAACCCTCAGCAGTGCAGTGGTGTCTGCGAAGGGCTGAGTTGAGGGTACAAGGGACGGGGCCGGTCAGGATCAGTCTTTGGCTGCCAATGCCACACTCGTCAATCCCCCCCTGGTCGAGGAGGCCTCCGGAATCCTCACGGGCAGCTGCAGCCGATCCTGGAAAACGACATGGAGAGCTTCCAGCTTCCATGCGGAGTCAGTCTACACCGCTTCTGGACCTCAGACGAGTCATGTTGTCAGACGTTGGAATTGGGTCCCCATGGGGAGAGAGCCTTAGCTAGGGTTAGGGTTCGGGCCAGGGACATCGCCAGGGGCAAAGCGACTCCAGTCTCGTGATCTCCCTTTAGGACTGAAGTGAGGGCCCATGCCAGAAAGCGTCTCAATTGCAGGGTTAGGGTTCGAGGGAGGCTTAGGTTTCCGTGGAGGTTCCCGGTTCGGGGTAGGGTTAGGGTTAGGGTTAGCTCCCAGGCGGCTCCAGGCGCCGAACCCTCCGCAGGGCAGTGGTCTCCGTGAAGGGCTGAGTTGAAGGCACAAGGGACGGTGCTGGTCAGGATCCGTCCTTGGCTGTCAAGGCCACACTCGTCGATCCGCCCTTGGTCGACAAGGCCTCCAGAATCCTAACGGGCAGCTGCAGCCGGGCCTGGGAAACGACATGGGGAGCTTCCAGCTTCCATGCCGAGTCAGACTACACCGCTTCTGGACCTCAGACGAGTGATGTTGTCAGACGTTGGAATTGGGTCCCCATGGGGAGAGAGCCTTAGCTAGGGTTAGGGTTCGGGCCAGGGACATCGCCAGGGGCAAAGCGACTCCAGTCTCGTGATCTCCCTTTAGGACTGAAGTGAGGGCCCGTGCCAGAAGTTGGCTCAATTGCAGGGTTAGGGATTGAGGCAGGCTTAGGTTTCCATGGAGGCTCCCGGTTTGGGGTACTGTTAGAGTTAGGGTTAGCACCCAGGAGGCTCCAGGCGTCGAACCCACAGCAGGGCACTGGTGTCCGCGAAGGGGTGAGTTGAGGGCACAAGGGACGGTGCCGGTCAAGATCCATCTTTGGCTGCCAAGGCCACACTCGTCGATC
>NW_024414148.1:0-480 GCF_014898765.1 Herpailurus yagouaroundi | reverse complement strand
CGTGATGTTGTCAGACGTTGGAATTGGGTCCCATGGGGAGAGAGCTTTAGCTAGGGTTAGGGTTCGGGCCAAGGACGTCGCCAGGGATGAAGCGACTCCGGGCTCGATTCTCCCGCGAGGGCTGAAGTGAGGGCCCGTGCCAGATGGCGGCTCAATTGCAGGGTTAGGGATTGAGGCAGGCTTAGGTTTCCATGGAGTGTCCCGGTTTAGGATAAGGTTAGCGTTAGGGTGAGCACCCAGGAGGCTCCAGGCGCCGAACACATAGCAGGACACTGGTGTCCGCGAAGGGCTGAGTTGTGGGCACAAGGGACGGTGCCGGTCAGGATCCGTCTTTGGCTGCCAAAGCCACACTCGTCCATCCGACCCTGGTCGAGGAGACCTCCAGAATCCTCACCGGCAGCTGCAGGCTGGCCTGGGAAACGACATGGGGAGCTTCCAGCTTCCATGCCGAGTCAGCCTGCCCCGCATCTGGACTCCAGG
>NW_024414147.1:2644-15532 GCF_014898765.1 Herpailurus yagouaroundi | reverse complement strand
TATTTTCAAACTCATTAATTGGAGTCAGAACATTCCCTCTTTAATTTTTAAAACCAAAGGTATAGTTTTTCATCTAAGTTTAGAGTTCCTTTTTGCCAAATGACAAATGCACTTATTTTTACATAAGCCTTATTAAATTCAATAGATCCTACCTGTTTCCTCTCTGCTACTCCCTTGTGTTTTTGAAAAGATTTAGTGGTCCCAGTAACCGTTTTTGTATTTGTATAAAATTATAAACAAGCATTTAAAAAAAAACCAATGGCATTAATAGAGAAATCCACATTAAACAGTGAAGAAGGTACATATTATTGTCACTTTCTTTTCACAGGATCTTCTCAAGGGGCCAGTTCTTCATGCTTAAATTTGAGTTTGAAAAGTTTATATGAAGATTCCCACACTATGGATTTTCTGTAAGAAGACTGATCATTAATATTGCTAAAATATCATCTAGGATATAACATTATTTGAGGCTAACTTTATAGAAAATTCTGAAATTTGAAGGAACTCACAAATGCTAACAATACCAGAAACAATACAGATCCTGAGTAAAATAGAAATAAAGAAAATATAAATAAGGAATTTCAAATTCAATTTACACAAATTTTAATAAAAATTATTCTAAGGATATAATACTTAGTAAAATCAAAAGAAAAAGAAATTAGAACTTTGTTGCTTACCTAGTGGTAATAGTGACCGCATGGTTTTCCGTTAATTTTTGGAACCATTCTTAATAAATAACTAAAGAAGGAATCCAGAGCAAAGTTACATTTTAAAGTTTTTTTTTTTTCAATAATCTCTATGTAGCCCCAATGTGGAACTTGAACCCATGACCAGGATCAAGAGTTGCACACTCTTCTCACTGATCCAGGCAAGCACCCACTATGCAACTGGGCATTTTTTTTTTTAATTTTTTTTCTTCAACTTTTATTTATTTTTGGGACAGAGGGAGACAGAGCATGAACGGGGGAGGGGCAGAGAGAGAGGGAGACACAGAATCGGAAACAGGCTCCAGGCTCTGAGCCATCAGCCCAGAGCCTGACGCGGGGCTCGAACTCACAGACCGCGAGATCGTGACCTGGCTGAAGTCGGACGCTTAACCGACTGCGCCACCCAGGCGCCCCAACAACTGGGCATTTTATTGACCTTATTGTGTTGTTGTTGAGGAAAGCCCATATATTCATTCATTATGTTTTTAGAAACAGATTTTCTCCATTAATAGTACTGGAAATGCAGAGATATGAAAAAAAAGAAAGAAAGAAAGCCTTCCAACAGCTCTGTATAGTTGTAAGTGCTATTTAAAATCCTGATGAAAAGTTGATTTTTTAATATGTGGAAATCCAGTTATTACAGATTCTCCCATTCTGTCTGCAAAACAGATATTTTACTTTTGATAAATTATCAATGCCGAAATTTAATAAGACCCTGAGTTTCAAGAAATGGCTCCTAAAACAAGGGATAAGTCAATTTAACTGACTATGTCTGTTTATTTCTATCCCTGGCTTGTTAGGGTAACCTAGAAATACTTTATTCAAGAGGTCAATCATTTAATGGGCAACATATACCCTTTTGTTTCTGGCTGGTAATCTGGCAAAAGGGGATCTTATTTACAAAAGTAGATGCAATAAAGATGTTTTTCTGCAAATCCGTTGCTACTACTGAAGGAAAACAATTAAAAGCACATACATTACTTTGGGTGGGCTTAATGTGTAAGCTGTGTACAATGTGAGCATGTCATGACTCGAAGGTATAAAATATGTCTGGAAAGATAATCGCTTATGAAAATCATAGTACATGGGATATGTGCATTTCTCATTTTCAGTGTGTATATTTAACCTTTTCAGAACATTTTCTATGTGTCTGGTCCTATAATAGGCATTTTTCTTATATAGTAACAATCTTAATAATCCCCCAAAGCAGATACTTGTATATCCCTATTTTATAGATGAGGTGAATGAAGCTTAGAGAGATTAAGTAAATTGTCAAAGATTCTAGCCTTTATAAGTGGTGAAGCTATGATTTGAATCAAATGATCTAACTTTGGAACTCATGTGCTTAACTGTTTTGTCAGACCGATGAGGGATATTTCAACTGTAATACACCTAGGAATCTACAATTTATTATTGTATTATATGTTCGGTTTTTGGTACCTTTTCAAGTTGTGCTAAGGAGACTGTAGAGGAGTATAATCTAATTACCATTTTCCTAGTTCAAGTTATGCTATCCTAAAAAATAATATAAAGATAAAGCATGTGAGTCTGAAAACTAAGTCAACTAGCTTCACTATGAATTTGACATGGAGAAATTCCAAGTGGAATAAAAACCATATAACCATTGTCACATAAGGAAAAGAAAAGTGAATTACTGCAATAATTCACTTGGTGGCTTCCTTGCTGTTACTTCAGCATCCTTCCATAAAGGAATAAAGTTTTGTTGTTGCTAATATCAGAAGTATTTGCACAGAGGCCAGTAAGGCCATATTTACTGGTATGCTTTACCACATTGTTGGATAGAAGTGGGTTCCACAAAATAAAAGGAAAATTCCTGATCTGTATTAACTCAACAAATGCACGAGACTGCCTAAGTTTCTACTGTGGCTCTGCAAAGTACTAGCTATTTGATGTTCAGAATTTTCCTTAATTTCATCTTACTCAGTGAACTCATCAGTATAACGGAAATAATAATAGTGTTTGCCTTATAATTTTGTGAGGATTATAAAACTTAATCAATAAAAAGTGCCTAATTCAATGCCTGGCTCATAGTCATCCATCAGTAAATGCCAAGTACAATTATTATTATCATTATCTTTATCACTTAAACAGATTAAATACAATAATGTATTTTATCTGGCACACATTTTATTATCTGATACATAACATATTACATGACACAAATCACATTATTTTATTTAATCATTAAAACAACCCTATGAGATAGTTATTCATTTCTGCCACTTTAAATGAATAAACAAACTGAGGTACAGAAAGACTAATTAGTCTAGAAATTTGGATCTGAAAGCATGTATGTGGAGAACTTATGTTGAAGCCTCATCTATAATAATTTTTATATATTACATACATATACATATATATTATATAACATATAATATATATTATAAATATTATAATATATATAATAATTCCGCTTGGAATTTCTCCATGTCTAACACAAAAGAATTGATAATTACCCAACTATCTAGTAAAACCAATAACTGTGTTTTATGAACCCTTTCCTATATGGAGATAATTTTATTCAAATGTATAGTGAAGTTAGTTGACTTTCTTTTTCAGAATCACATGCTTTGTCTTTCTATTAATTATTTTTTAGGATAGCATCTCTTGAACTAGGCAAATGGTTATTAGATTTTACTCCTCTACAGTCTCCTTAGCACAACTTGAAAAGGTATCCAAAACCCCAGAAAGAGTTATTGATGAATAATTGTCCTGGGGTTCAATTAGCCAAAAAACAAGAAAACAAAAAAGACAACAAAAGCAAAAAAACAAATAAACAAACAAACAAACAAACAACAAAAACGAAAACAAAACTTACCATAGAACTTTACTTTTTTTAAGTATATGAACCACTGCTTCACTTGCTATCACTGTGGGATTTATTCCTTTTATCCATCACTAAATGTGGGGATTTGAGGCAAGATATTTAACTTCTCTGTTGCAGTGCCTTCAAATGTAAAATATCTATCTCTTAATTATTTGCTTTTAAAAGGATTAAAGGAGTTACTGCACATAAAGTGCCTACAACAATGTTTGGTAGTTGGTAAACACTCAGTAAATCTTTCTCCTCCTTTATTCAGTATTTTGGTGTTTAACCTTTGCGTAGCATTTTTATCCAGGAATGACAATTTTGTTTACTTTTAAGAAATATTAGTTAAGCACTTCCTGTATGTTACCAGGTGAATTAGGGAGACCCTGGGCCATGCCGACTCAATCCAGTCAATCCTCAAGATGATATGGACATTTTGTGCTCATCACAAGAATGAATTCGAAGACAGACATGACACAGTGGACAAGAGCAACACAAGTAGGAAAGTTTACTAAAGTGAAAGTAAACTCTCACGGTGTGTGTGTGTGAGAGAGAGAGAGAGAGAGGGAGAGAGAGAGAGAGATGGGGGGGTCACTGTGCACCCTGGGGTTTTGGTCTCTATATTATATTGACAGTTGTTAACTAAGGGATAGAATATTCATTACCTCGGGCAGGGATTTCTTGGAAACAGGGTCTTATGCTTTTTTTCTCCCCTTATTTGGTCAGGGTACCTGTCATGGCACCCACCATCTTGGGCTTGTCTGATTTGGTCCAGCTTCTTGTGGAATGCTGCCAGTACTGGCATCTGACTTTCCAGATAGCTGGCCATGACTTCCTCTCTGCTGGTCTCCAGGTGTCCTTTTAGAACCTAATCTAACTGCCTACTCTAACATATGTAGTAAACATTTTGATATGCATTAGAGGTAAAGAAAAATATGACACTTATTTTTTAAAAAGGATTCATGGATAATATTAGATATACATATGTAAACAACAAATTATAAGGTGGTGAATATCAAGGATGCATATGTAAATTATTGAGTATAAAAAAAATGAACTATGAATCACATCCTATGGCTGGCATGCTCTAGATAAGTAAATCTTACCAGATCTAATTCCTATAAATCCCTCCAATTTTCAAAAAAAGGCCATATTTTGTAAAAAGTTTCTTGAGGTGTCTGGTAGCAAAGGAACAGGTTCACTTCCTCATGACAGCAAACTGTACAAAATAATTATTCATTGCTTCATGAACTAGTACATTGTCATCGAGTTTTGCACATTTTTGAAGGGTGTTTCAGTTTCTTCCTTGAATCACAGCTCTGTAACATAAGTACAACCACTAATGAGTAATTCTCCAAGTGATTAAACAAACCTCATCTTTTACTTAGGAAAAAAAAAAGCATAAGTCCAGCATGTATGTCATGACCATCTTTCAACATTTTTTGTTATTTTGAAAGGTTCAATATGCATTTGGAAGTCTTTTTTGTCATAACCATATGAATCATGAAGGATCTTCTCCACTAAACTTTTAAAACAGAGTAAAATAGTAAAGAACAAGATGCATATGTTGTTAGGTATCTTTGGGACCACTGCCATAGGACAGTTAGCATTAATGCCAATAAAGCTAAACTAAAATGCAATCTGTCAGCATATAATGCAGAAACCCATGGGTTAGTAAATTTTCTTCTTTTGAATATATGTAGCTCTCACTTTTCATAAGGAAAACACCTTATTGGTTGAGATTTAGGTAGATTCATTGTGGTAGTCTAGTAAATTTAGCCAAAAAAAAATATGCCACCGTATGATTTTGTACAACACAGTGTTATGAGACCATGTGATTGTTAGTGCTGTGATGCAGAATAATTTTTCCCCAAGGTTCAAAGTATTATGTGTATATTTTATTTCCAATATATAGTGGTGAATACTTAAACACAGGTTTAATTTAGTAAATATGCATGATATTTTATATACCCACTTTGGCAAGATGCAATCATATGTATTAAAATTAAACTATATAGACAATAGGACTTCTTGAATGGTGAAGTGAACACCTTTATAAATCTACTCCTTTGTAAAACTGACCAAAAACCCTTGAAAAAATTGGTCAAAATCAACTTTTATCAGACTCTTATATATAAGCAAAGGCTTACAAAAATCTGAGCAGTATTTTTTCAAGAAAAAAATCTCAAGGTTGTTAAGAACACTAGAGTTTGTGATGGTTTAATTTGGCTTGCATTCATCCATTTCTTCTCAGTTTCACTGTAGCACTGACAACCAGAAAGCTCACAATTATGGTAGTTGTGAAAAACATCAATCTTACAGTCATTGTAGCAAGCAGACCAGGTTTGGAGTTCTTGAAAAAGCCCCGTTCTCAAAGTCTTATCCCTATTTGAACTTTCTCTTAGATCCTTGTAAAAGCTTCCATTTCAGGGTGTTTTTTTTTTCACTTAACTCTGTTAATTCTTCAGGAAAAGTTGTATTCCCAAAGTGTCAACAGCAGTCAGAAACAATTGTTTAATATTGCAGCTGTGTGAAGCTGTGATAACTGTAGTTGTTAACAAGTGCTTGACCAAAAAATTAGAAGTAATATCTAGGAAACATAATTCCCATAAAGAGCTTTGAAAAACTCTGATATGTTCCTCCTGGGGAGATGGAAGTCCAGACACATGTGCAGGGCTCTGTGCATTCTCAGGTAAGAATTCAGAGATCCCCCATCTTTCACCTCTTTCTGACATTGAGCAAATGTACAAAAAGGAAATGAAAGTTATGGCAGAGTTTTATACTATAAGAGTGATGAATTCATGCTCCAAAACATGCATAGCCCCTTGGAAAAATGTGGAAGGGTTATTGGTTCAAAGCATTTAAGGAAGTATTTGTCTATTTATTATCTGACCACCAAGCTAATCAAGCAGAAACTTCAGTGGACACACACAACAAAGTATACAGACTTTACAGAAGTTTTACAGCAAAGTCACTAAATAAACAAGCAGAAAATAATAACAAGGAAAAGCAATAATGAGAAATTTTGAGGGATTTAGGATTTCCATAGTTGTTATATTGCCATGTAATATTTAAAATATACAGTGCTTTTTAAGGATGGGAAATATTCAAATATATAGGTGATTATGGTCTAAATGCAGGTAAAAATAATACAAATAGTCCATTAGAAAACCTAGAGTTTGAGAAACTTAACAGAAACCCATTGGGGAGGGGAAGGGAAAAAGAAAGAAGTTAGAGTGGGAGAGAGCCAAAGCATAGGAGTCTGTTAAAAACTGAGAACAAAGTGAGAGTTGATGGGGGGTGGAGGGAGGGGAGGGTGGGTGATGGGTATTGAGTAGGGCACCTTTTGGGATGAGCACTGGGTGTTGTATGGAAACCAATTTGACAATAAATTTCATATATTGAAAAAAAAAGAAAACCTAGAGTTTGAACTTACTGACTAGACAAATACTTTAAATATACTATTATAGTATGGTCAAATAACTAAAAGAAACCATGCTTACTAAACTAAAAGAAAGTATAGGGATGAAATCACACCAAATAGAAAAGATCAATAAGAGGCCAATTTCTTTTTTAAAAAGAAGAAAAGTGAAATTCTGCAGCTAAAAAGTAAAAGTACAATAAATAAAATGAAAAATTCACTTTATACTCTAAACAGCAGATTTGAACTGACATAGAAACGTGATTTTTATCACCAGACTTGAATATAGATCAATTGGTAATATCCAGTTTGTGGAATAACAAGTAAGAAAAGAGAGAATAAAAGTTAACAAAACTTCACAGTTATGGAATGGGTTGTGGGGAAAAAAGAAATATTTGCCAAATATGTATAGGATAAGGGGTTAATATCTGAAATATATAAATAACTCATACAACTCGATAACATAAAACAATCTGCTTGAAAAATGAACACAGAAAGAAAAAAAGTACATTTCTCCCAAAAAGAACACCCAAATGACCAACAGGTACATGAAAAGGAGCTCAATATCACAAATTATCATAGAAATATAAATTAAAATCACCATGAGATATAACCTCACACCTATTAGAATGACTATCATCAAGAAAAGAAGATAATGAAGATGTGGGGGAAAAGCCACACTTCTACACTGTAGTGGAATTGTAAGTTGTTCCAACTGCTGTGGAAAACAGCATGAAAGCTCCTATAAAAATGAAAAATATGATCCAGCAATCCCACTTCTAGGTATACATCCAAAGGAAATGAAAACAGGATATCCAAGAGCTATCTGTATTACCATGTTTAAAGCAGCATTATTTACAATAGCCATGATATAAAAAAGAACTTGTGTCACCAGTGGATGAATGAATAAAAATGATATGGTATTTACCTATATCTATATTTGTATCTATATATCTATACACACTTGTACAGATGCACAGAGAAATTATTCAGCCATGAGAGAGAGGTAAATCTTGCCATTTGCAAGAATATGAATGGACCTTGAGGGCATTATCCTAAGTGAAAAAAAGTCAGACAGAGAAAAACAAATATTGTATGCAATCATTTATATGTGGAATAAGATAAAGCCAAACTCATTAAAATAGAAAGTTGAATGGTGGTTATCAGAGGCATGGGTGTAGGGAATATAAGGATATGTCATTTAAGTGTACAAACTTGCAAATAGTGTATAAGTTTTGGAGATCAAATGGACAGTACAGAGGTTATAGTCAAAAACACTATATGATAAACACCAAAGTGGCTAAAAGATTATATTTTAATAGTTCTCACAAGAAAGTAATAATTATGTGATGTGATAGAGATGTTAGCTAACACCACAGTGGTAATCATATTATAATATGTAAATTTATTAAATTAATGCATCATACAACTTAAATTATACACAATAACATGCTTATTGTATTTCAATAAAAATGAATCAACAAAGATACATGTGGAACACCATGAAGTTTACCAATATATGCATAATTGTTGTTCTAGGCACAGTGAAGGACATTTTATAATGATGAAATAGTCATTTCAATGGGAATACATATATATATTTTTTTAATTTTTACTTTAATTCTAGCTAGTTAACAAACACTGTTGTTATTTTCAGGTGTACGACATAGTGATTAAAAAATTTCATACATCATCCAGTGCTCATCATGAAAAGTGCACTCCTTAATGCCAACCTATATAATCCACCCCCCTACCACATTCCCCTCTGATAACCTTCAAGTTGTTTTCTATCATTAAGAGTCTGTTTCTTGATTTCTCTTTCTTTCTTTCTCTCCTTCTTTCCCCTTTGCTCATTTGTTTTGTTCCTTAAATTCCACATATGAGTACTATCATATGGTATTTTTCTTTATTTGACTTATTTTACTTGACATTATATTCTCTAGCTCCATCCATGTCTTTGCTAAATAGCAAAATTTAATTCTTCTTTATGCCCGAATACTATTCCATTGTATACGTACAAAATCTTCTTCATCCACTCTTCAGTTAATGGACACTTAGGTTGATTCTACACCTTGGTTATTGTAAACAATGCTACTATAAACATAGGGGTGCCTGTATCCTTTTGAATTAGTGTTTTTGTATTATTTCGGTAAATACCTAGCAGTGCGATTGCTGGATCATAGGGTAATTCTGTTTTTAAGTTTTCAAGAAACCTCCACACTGTTCTCAACAGTGCTTGCATCAGTTTGCATCCTCATCAACAGTGAAAGAGTGTTCCTATTTTTCCACATCCTCACCAAGACCTGTTGTTTCTTGTGTTGTTGATTGTGACAGATGTGAGGTGATATCTCATTGTAGCTTCATTTTGCATTTCCCTGATGTTAAGTGATGTTGAACATCTTCTCTCGAGTCTGTTGGGCATCTGTATGTCTCTTTTGGATAAATATCTCTTTATCAGAACACATAGCACAATGAGTACACACGCAAACATTTCCCCAAATCTATTTGCATGAAAAGCATGAAGGGCTGAATTTCCTGAGTGCATGCAACCATCAGCGCATTAAAACCTGGATTTAAAGGTCAGCTGGCTTGGTTGGAACAGAACCCTGAAGGAACTATCTTGCTCCTGGAGAGAAGGAAGGCAAAAGCCTAGTGGCAGACAGTGTAGAAACAGAGATCTTAAAAATGCCTGACACACACAGTAGTGAGAGCATTTATTTGTTCTTCTCTGAAAACTTCCCTGAGAGGAAGCATTCATAGAGATGCTTATCCAGGAATAAAGTAGCTGGCTGGCCTCATTTCACTCCTCTGCCCCTCAGCATAAACAGGAGCCACCTTCAAGAAAGAGAGCTGCATTAACTCTGGCTGAATTTTTGCATAAACCAAGCCTCACATGCCTGCACCCTGGAAGGACTGCCTTTCTCAGTCCAGTTTGCCTAGTCCCATTGAAGTGGGCCCCTACTCCAGAAGACTGGAACAAATGTCCTGCTCACACTATGTCTCCTAACCATAGAATTATACAAGGCCTCAGTTTTCTTCAAAGTGGAAATGGGTCTCATTTTACAGACAGATCAGAACACATCTAGTTAATTTACCACATTAGGGGCAAAAAGTATAAAGCAAAAGTTCCTCTGCAGACAAGTGGCCTGAATCATAGAGCAACCAAAACGCAATATTAGAACACATACAGCACACACCAAGGACACTTACTGAAGATCCAGGCCTTGGATGCTACATGACTTCTTCGTAAAGCCAGTATTTTCAGATGGAGGAAGCATGACTGGCTATTTTAAAACAGAGAAGAAAGCAGAGACATAGACAAAATGTCAAGACAGAGGAATTTATCCTATATGAAAATATAAGATAAGGCCACAGCCAGAGATCTAAGTGAGAGAGGTGTAAGTACTATCGCCTGATGGAGAATGTAAAACAACAATCATAAGGATACTCACAGAGCTTGAGAAAAGAATAAAAGACATGAGTGAGACCATTACCAGAGATAAAAAGGCTAAAAGAGAATCATCAGAGATAAAAAAAAATGCAATAAATGAGAATAGAATTAGGCTTGATGCAATGAAGAAAAGACTGGAAGAAGCAGAGGAATGACTGAGTGACATAAAAGAAAAAATAATGAAAAATAATAAAGCTGAAACAGTGTGGAAAATAATAATTATGGAACAAAAGAATAGACTTAGGGAAATCAGTGAAACTATCAAATGTAATAACAGTCACATTATAGGAGTTCCGGAAGAAGAAGCAATTTTAAAAAGGGTCAGAAAATACATTTGAGAATACTAGCTGAAAATGTCTCTAATCTAAGGGAGGAAACAGACATTCAGAACCACAGGCACAGAGAATACCCATAAAAATCAACAAAATCAGATTAATACCAAGAGACATTGTAATTACATTTGCAAAATATACTGAAAAGAAAAAAAAATTCTTACAAGGAATAAGACAAAGAAGTCTTGAACTTACAAGGGAAGACCCATAAGAATAGCTGCAGATTTCTCAACAGAAATGTGGCAAGTCAGAAAGGAGTGCTATGATATATACACAGTGCTGAATGGGAAAAATATGCCATCAAGAACACTCTATCCAGCAAGGGCCACATTCAGAATAGGAAAAATATAGAGTTTTCCAGACAAATAAAAACTAAAAAATGTTTGTTACCACTACACCAGCCCTGCAAGAAATATTAAAGGGGACATTTAAAGTGGAAAGGAAAGAACAAAAGTGAAAAAGACAAGAAAGGAACAGAAAAGATCTCTAGTATCATGATAAAACAAGTAAAGCAATGTCATTAAATAGATATCTATGAATAATTACTTTCAAATTAAATGGTGTAAATGTTCCAATAAGACATAGGATGTCAGAACAGATAAAAATGAGACCCATGTATATCATGCCTACAGGAGACATACTTTAAAGCTAAAGACAACTGCAGATTGAAAATGAGAGGATGGAGAAACATTTATCATGCAATGGATGTCAAAAGACATCAAAAGAGTAGCAATACTTATATTGAACAAATTAGACTTTAAACCAAAGACTATAGCAAGAGACAAAGAAAAACACTATATGATAATAAAGGGAGGAATCCAACAAGAAGATCTAACAATTGTAAATATTGCCCCCAACATGGAAAACCCAAATGTATAAAACCATTAATAAAAACACAAAGGAACTCATTCATAATAAATCCAAAAATAGTAGGGGATTTTAACACCCCACTTATATCAATGAACAGATCATCTAAACAGAAAATCAACAAGGAAACAATGGCTTATAATGACACAGTGGACCAGCTGGACTTAAGATATATTCAGGGAAGTGGGGAGTTAAGATGGCAGAGAAGTAGAGGGACCAGGATTTTCCTCATGCCTCAAACACAACCATACTGAGGTTAGATCACTTGGAACACTCAGGAAATCAATCTGCAGAGTGGCAGAAGGACCTCCACATTTGGAAGGAGACAACTTGGCAGGATCAAGGTTCATGTATTTGAGTTGGAGGAGATGAATAGCATAGGCACAGAGCAGTGGGAACCCTTTCTCTGGAGAGACAAAAGGGAGAGAAAGAGTGAGGGCTTATGAAAATATGGCATTGAGTTAGCACAAGAGGAAAACCTCTCCAGATCATGGACTGGAGAACAAAGAATACGGAGAGTGCCAGTTTATTCTTTGCAAACAGCCTTAGGAGCTGAAACTCAGAGGTTCAGAAGTGGGTGACTTTTTCTGGAGCAAATCTGGGAGCCTTGGTGCCTACTCCTGTGGAGGGGGAAGCCAGCCCTGGAGCACATAGTGCAATGTAGCAATCTCAGAGGCACACTGGGAGAGAACAGTCCCCTTCCGGGAGTACTTTAGGAAGAGGATTTATTGTCTTCCCAAGGACTGAAGCCCTTGCAGATACCAGCCAAGAGCTTTTGATCAGCAAGGTAGAGTGGCTTTACTCTGGAACAGGGAGAGGAGCCACACCAATCTAGGTCCAGTAAGACTTCAGGGTCTGAATTCCAGACAAGTTCTTAGAAGGTGAGAGAGAACTATAACAGGACAGGGTGACCACCATCGCTATTCTTTGAGGGCTGCCTGAATAGCAATGATGTTTAATACCCAGTATGGGGAGGAGAGATGGGGGTGTTGCCATTTTCCTCCCCAACATCAACATGATGGGACCTCAGAGAGCAGCACAGTGGAGGCACCACGTGCTTACACCAAACCCCGCCCCTTGTTCCTGGCAACAACTATCTCCTAGAGCAAGACTGACTGACCCAATGCAGCCAGCCTTTCTACCAGACCAGCACAGTGACTGGTTCCAGGCACCACCGACAGACAATTTTTTTTTAATTTTAAAAATTCTTCTTTCTTTCATCTTCTATTTGTCTTTTGTAATCAGGCATATATATATATATATATATATATATATATATA
>NW_024414147.1:0-2544 GCF_014898765.1 Herpailurus yagouaroundi | reverse complement strand
TATACATTTATATATACACATACACACATATAGTTGCTATATATATACTTGCTATATACATATGTATATACATATATATGTATATATATGTTATATATATGTGTATATATATAGTTGTTATATAGTTATAGTCATAGTTATACATATATATACACATAAGTGTTATATATATGTATATATAAATAAGTGTTATATATATGTGTGTGTGTGTGTGTGTGTATACACACACACACATAGTTGTTGTAGTTGTTTGTTTAATCAGGAATTTTTATTCTATTCTTCTTCCACCTGTTCTTTTTCTAGACCTTTAGTTTTCTTCCTCTTTCTCTGATTTAGCTTTACAGTTTTTTGATTCTCTGTTTGGTTTTCTTTCCTCCTCTTCATTTTTTCTTTTTATGGGATCAGGTTTCCCCATCCCTTTTCCTTTTTTTTTCCAGGGTTATTTCAATAAACATATCAAAGCACACCTGGTTGCAGGTCCAAAGACTCCACCACCAAAATCAAGAAAGAGATAATCAGAGGAGTGACCAGTGGGATAGAGCAGCCAAAACGCAGCAACAGAGTGCATGCAACATACACCAAAACCACTTCCTGAAGTGTCAAGCCCTGGACAGTATATGACCCCTTTTTAATATAGTAGTATTCTCATGTGAAGGACACATAACAAGCTTTTAAAACATGCAAAATACAGAAACTTAGCCAAAATGACAAAACAGAGAAATTCTCCCCAAAAGAAAGTTCAAGAAGAAATCAGAGAACAAAACAGATTTAAACAATTTATATTAACAAGAATTTAGGATAACAGTGGTAAAACTAATATCTGGCCTTGGAAAAAGCATAGAAGACAGCAATGTCACTCGTGCTGTAGAGATCAAAGACCTAAAAACTAGTCAGGATGAATTAAGAAATGCTATAACGGAGATGCAAAATAAACTAAGTAAAATGACAGCAAGGATGGAAGAAGTAGAGGAAGGAATAGGTGAAAGGGAAGAAAAAATTATGGAAAATAATGAAGCTAAAAAATGAGGGAAAAGAAATTACTAGATTATGAGGGGAGAATTAGAGACCTAAGTGATTCCATGAAACATGACAATATCCTTATCACAGGAGTCCCAGGAGAAGAAGAGTAAGAGAATGGGGCAGAAGATCTATTTGAACAATTTATAGCTGAGAAATTCCCCAATCTGAGAAAGGGAGCAGGCATCCAAGTTTAAGTGGCACAGAGAACTCCCTTCAAAATCAACAAATCAGGTCAACACCATGACATATCATGGTAAAACTGGCAAAATACAAAGATAAAGAGAGAATTCTGAAAGCAGTTAGGAACAAATGGTCCTTAACCTACAAGAGTAGACACATAAGTGTAGTAGCAGACCTGTCCAGTGAAACGTGGCAGGACAGAAATATTCATTGTGCTGAATAGTAGAAATGCTCAGCCAAGAATCATTTTTTTCCAGCAAGGGTGCCATTCATAATAGAAGGGGAGATAACGACTTCCCCAGACAAACAAAAACTAAAGGAATTTGGGACCACTAAAACAGCCCTGCAAAAGATCATAAGGGGGACTCTCAGAGTTGAAGGCAGCAAAGACCACAAAGAAATAGAGACATCACAACGAATATGAAATCTACAGATAACACAATGGCACTAAAGCCATCTCTTTCAATAATCACTTTGAACGTAAATGAACTAAAGGCTCCAATCAAAAGACATAGGGTATCAGAATGGGTAAAAAAAATAAGAACCATCTATATGCTCCCTACAAGAGACACATTTTAGACCTAAGGACACCTGCAGATTGAAAGTAAGGGGATGGAGAACCATCTATCATGCTAATGGACATAAAAAGAGAGCCAGAGAAGCCATATTTCTAACAGAAAACCAGATTTTGGGGGAAGGGGAAATATATAGTTACAAACAGAGAGGGAGAGAGGCAAACCACAAGAGACCCTTAAATAGAGAACAAACTGAGTGTGGATGGGGGGAGTAGAGGAGAGGTAAAATGGGTGATGGGCATTGAGGATGGCACTTGGAATGAGCACTGTGTGTTGTATGTAAGCCAATTTGACAATAAATTATATTAAAAAAAGAGAAAGACTGTAAGAGATGAAGAAGGGTATTATATCATAATTAAGGTGTCTATCAAGAAGAGCTAACAACTGTAAATATTTATGCCCACAACGTGGAAGAACCCAAATATATAAATCAATTAACCACAAACATAAGCAAACTTAATAATAATACCATAACTGTATGAGACTTAAAACTCTACTTACAACAGTGGATGGATAATCTAGGCAGAAAATCAATAAGGAAAAAACAGCTCTGAATGATACATTTGACCAGATGGTCTTAACAGATATATTCAGAACGTTTTATCCTAAAGCAGCAGAATAAACATTCTTCTCAAGTGCACAAGGAACATTCTCCAAAATAGATCACATATTGGGTCACAATGCATTCCTCAACAGGTACTAAAATATTGAGATCATACCATTCATATTTTCAGATCACAACGCTATGAAACTTAAAATCAACCTCAAC
>NW_024414146.1:518-1454 GCF_014898765.1 Herpailurus yagouaroundi | reverse complement strand
TACACCTGCCTAAATAACCCAGAAAACCGCCAGAGGATTAGCAGAACGGAGTCGCCGGAGCCAAGCGCAGACGAGAGGCCCACGGAAGAGGGTAGGAAGGACGGCGAGGCGGTGCACGCTCCACGGACTGGCGGGAGGGAGTCGGGGCGGAGGGGTGGCCTGCAGGCCAAGCAGAGCCCCCGAGTCTGGCTTGCAAAAGCGGAGGGGCCGGATGGAGTGTGTTCCGACAAGCGCGACTTAGCGTCTGGGAGGTCATAAGTTAACAGCTCTGCTCAGAAAGCGGGAAGGCTGGAGGACAAAGGGAAGGAGAGCTGCTGAGCCCCCGGACGACAGAGCTCAGTTTGGTGGGGAACAAAGGCGCTCGCCAGCGCCACCTCCCCCGCCCATCCCCCAGCCAAAATCCCAAAGAGAATCAGTTCCTGCCAGAGAACTTGCTCGCTCCGCGCAAACACCCAACTCTGCGCTTCTGCGGAGCCAAACCTCCGGCAGCGGATCTGACTCCTTCCTGCTGCCACAGGGCCCCTCCTGAAGTGGATCACCTAAGGAGAAGCAAGCTAAGCCTGCCCCTCCTGCCCCTGTGCACCTTGCCTACCCACCCCAGCTAAGACGCCAGATCCCCAGCATCACAAGCCTGGCAGTGTGCAAGTAGCCCAGACAGGCCACCCCACCCCACAGTGAATCCCGCCCCTAGGAGAGGGGAAGAGAAGGCACACACCAGTCTGACTGTGGCCCCAGCGGTGGGCTGGGGGCAGACATCAGATCTGATTGCGGCCCCGCCCACCAACTCCAGTTATACACCACAGCACAGGGGAAGTGCCCTGCAGGTCCTCACCACGCCAGGGACTATCCAAAATGACCAAGCGGAAGAATTCCCCTCAGAAGAATCTCCAGGAAATAACAACAGCTAATGAGCTGATCAAAAAGGATTTAAATAAT
>NW_024414146.1:0-418 GCF_014898765.1 Herpailurus yagouaroundi | reverse complement strand
AGGAAATAACAACAGCTAATGAGCTGATCAAAAAGGATTTAAATAATATAACAGAAAGTGAATTTAGAATAATAGTCATAAAATTAATCGCTGGGCTTGAAAACAGTATAGCTGACAGCAGAGAATCTCTTGCTACAGAGATCAAGGGACTAAGGAACAGTCACGAGGAGCTGAAAAACGCTTTAAACGAAATGCATAACAAAATGGAAACCACCACGGCTCAGATTGAAGAGGCAGAGGAGAGAATAGGTGAACTAGAAGATAAAGTTATGGAAAAAGAGGAAGCTGAGAAAAAGAGAGATAAAAAAATCCAGGAGTATGAGGGGAAAATTAGAGAACTAAGTGATACACTAAAAAGAAATAATATACGCATAATTGGTATCCCAGAGGAGGAAGAGAGAGGGAAAGGTGCTGAAGG
>NW_024414145.1:559-2399 GCF_014898765.1 Herpailurus yagouaroundi | reverse complement strand
TCTCCCCATGGGACCCAATTGCAACGTCTGACAACATCACGCGCCTGCAGTCCAGATGCGGGGAAGGCTGACTCGGCATGGAAGCTGGAAGCTCGCCATGTCGTTTCCCAGGCCAGCCTGCAGCTGTCCGATAGGATTCCGGAGGCCTCCTCCACCAGGGGCTGATCGACGAGTCTAGCCATGGCAGCCAAAGACGGATCCTGACCGGCACCGTCCCTTGTGCCTTAAACTCAGCCCTTTGCGGAGACCACAGCCCTACTGTAGGTTCGGCGCCTGGAGCCTCCTGGGTGCTAACCCTAAACCTAACCCTACCCCAAACCGGGACCCTCCACGGAAACCTAAGCCTGCCTCGATCCCTAACCCTGCAATTGAGCCGCCTTCTGGCACGGGCCCTCATTTCAGCCCTCGAGGGAGATCACGAGACCGGAGTCGCTTCGGCCCTGGCGACGTCCCTAGTCCGAACCCTAACCCTAGCTAAGGCTCTCTCCTCATGGGACCCAATTGCAACGTCTGACAACATCACGCGCCTGCAGTCCAGATGCGGGGCAGGCTGACTCGGCATGGAAGCTGGAAGCTCACCATGTCGTTTCCCATGACAGCCTGCAGCTGTCCGAGTGGATTCCGGAGGCCTCCTCGACCAGGGGGGAGCGACGTGTATGGCCTTGGCAGCCAAAGATGGATCCTGACCGGCACCGCCTCTTGTGCCTCAACTCAGGCCTTGGCGGAGACTACTGCCCTGCTGAGCGTTCGGCGCCTGGAGCCTCCTGGGAGGTAACCCTAACCCTAACACTACCCCGAACCGGGAACCTCCACCGAAACCTAAGCCTCCCTCGAACCCTAACCCTGCAATTGAGCCGCCTTCTGGGATGGGCCCTCACTTCAGTCCTCAAGGGAGATCACGAGAGTGGAGTCGCTTCGGCCCTGGCGACGTCCGTTGCCCGATATCTAACCCTAGCTAAGGTTCTCTCCCCATGGGGATCCCATTCCAACGTCTGACAACATCACTCGTCCGAGGTCCAGAAGCGGTGTAGACTGACAGGCATGGAAGCAGGAAGCTCCCCATGTCGTTTCCCAGGCCCGGCTGCAGCTGCCCGTGAGGATTCCGGAGGCCTCCTCGACCAGGGGCGGATCGACGAGTGTGGCCTTGGCAGCCAAAGACGGATCCTGACCGGCACCGTCCCTTGTGCCCTCAACTCAGCCCTTCGCGGACGACTGCCCTGCTGTGGGTTCGGCGCCTGGACACTCCTGGGTGCTAACCCTAACCGTACCCTACCCCAAACTGGGACCCTCCACGGAAACCTAAGCCTGCCTCGATCCCTAACCCTGCAATTGAGCCGCCTTCTGGCACGGGCCCTCATTTCAGCCCTCGAGGGAGATCACGAGACCGGAGTCGCTTCGGCCCTGGCGACGTCTCTAGCCCGAACCCTAACCCTAGCTTAGGCTCTCTCCCCATGGGACCCAATTGCAACGTCTGACAACATCACGCGCCTGGAGCCCAGATGCGGGGCAGGCTGACTCGGCATGGAAGCTGGAAGCTCCCCATATCGTTTCCCAGGCCAGCCTGCAGCTGTCCGAGTGGATTCCGGAGGCCTCCTCGACCAGGGGGGATCGACGTGTATGGCCTTGGCAGCCAAAGATGGAACCTGACCGGCACCGTCCCTTGTGCCCTCAACTCAGACCTTGGCGGAGACTACTGCCCTGCTGAGTGTTCAGAGCCTGGAGCCTCCTGGGAGGTAACCCTAACCCTAAACCTACCCCGAACCGGGAACCTCCACCGAAACCTAAGCCTCCCTCGAACCCTAACCCTGCAATTGAGCCGCCTTCTGCATTGGGCCCTCAC
>NW_024414145.1:0-459 GCF_014898765.1 Herpailurus yagouaroundi | reverse complement strand
GGCGACGTCCGTGGCCCGAACCCTAACCCTAGCTAAGGCTCTCTCCCAATGGGGACCCCATTCCAACGTCTGACAACATCACTCGTCTGAGGTCCAGAAGCGGTGTAGACTGAGTCGGAATGGAAGCTGGAAGCTCCCCATGTCGTTTCCCAGGCCCGGCTGCAGCTGCCCGTGAGGATTCCGGAGGCCTCTTCGACCAGGGGCGGATCGACGAGTGTGGCCTTGGCAGCCAAAGACGGATCCTGACCGGCACCGTCCCTTGTGCCCTCAACTCAGCCCTTCGCGGAGACCACTGCCCTACTGTGGGTTCGGCGCCTGGAGCCTCCTGGGTGCTAACTCTAACCCTAACCCTACCCCAAACCGGGACCCTCCACGGAAACCGAAGCCTGACTCGATCCCTAACCCTGCAATTGAGCCGCCTTCTGGCACGGGCCCTCACTTCAACCCTCGAGGGAGATC
>NW_024414144.1:487-1056 GCF_014898765.1 Herpailurus yagouaroundi | reverse complement strand
TTGACCCCTTTATCATTATGTCATATGATGCCCTTCTTTGTCACTTTGTACAGTGTTTCTTTTATTTATTTATTTTTTAATGTATATATTTTTAAATGTTTATTTATTTTTAAAAGAGAGAGAGAGCTCAAGCAGGGGAGGGTCAGAGAGAGAGGGAGACACAGAATCCGAAGCAGGCTCCAGGCTCCGAGCTGTCAGCACAGAGCCTGACACGGGGCTCGAACTCATGAGCTGTGAGATCATGACCTGAGCCGAAGTCAGACACTCAACCAACTGAGCCACCCAGGTACCCCTACAGTGTTTCTTTTAAAGTCTATTTTGTCTGGGGCGCCAGGGTGGCTCAGTCGGTTGAGGGTTCGACTTCAGCTCAGGTCATGATCTCTCAGTCTGTGAGTTCAAGCCCCGCGTCGGGCTTTGTGCTGACAGCTCAGAGCCTGGAGCCTGCTTCGGATTCTGTGTCTCCTTCTCTCTCTGCCCCTACCCCACTCATGCTCTGTCTGTCTGTCTCTCTCTCTCCCTCCCTCCCTCTCTCTCTCTCTCTCTCTCAAAAATAAATAAACATTAAAAAA
>NW_024414144.1:0-387 GCF_014898765.1 Herpailurus yagouaroundi | reverse complement strand
CCTCCCCTGCTTGAGCTCTCTCTCTCTTTTAAAAATAAATAAACATTCGGGGCGCCTGGGTGGCGCAGTCGGTTAAGCGTCCGACTTCAGCCAGGTCACGATCTCGCGGTTCGTGAGTTCGAGCCCCGCGTCGGGCTCTGGGCTGATGGCTCAGAGCCTGGAGCCTGTTTCCGATTCTGTGTCTCCCTCTCTCTCTGCCCCTCCCCCGCTCATGCTCTGTCTCTCTCTGTCCCAAAAATAAATAAACGTTGAAAAAAAAAATTTAAAAAAAAAAAATAAAAATAAATAAACATTTAAAAATATATACATTAAAAATAAATAAATAAAAGAAACACTGTAGAAAGTGACAAAGAAGGGCATCATATGACATAATGATAAAGGGGTCAA
>NW_024414143.1:2454-4898 GCF_014898765.1 Herpailurus yagouaroundi | reverse complement strand
AATGTGTAGTACATTCTTAGTCCCCAAGCTCAACTTGCGGTTACATCAAATGTCTTTCGGTATGAAAACCAGCTCCATGAGTGGAGTCTTTCTGGCAAAGATCTTTCTGATACTCCAAGGAAAAGTACAGATTTTGGATGAAAAACTACATGCTTAGGTGGGAAAAGTTAGCTTCATTTCAAAAGTTCCATTGTCAAACAGAGTCACACTGCTTCAAGAACCAAATGTTCAAGTAGATCAACATGGAACATCCCTAGGTGTTCAACCTCCAAAGTTCAGTAAGTGGAAGACACTCTTTTCTGTGAGTGTATTGTAAAATTTCGTTGGAAGCGGGTTTCCCTAGTATTCCTTTGCTGGGAAAGTGTAGTGCATTCTTAGGCCCAAAACTCAAGTTGCAGCTAGAACAAAGAACTTTAGGTTTGGAAATCAGCTCCACGAGTAGAGTCTTTCGACCTAAATATCTTTCTGATACTCCAAGGAAAAATACAGATTTTGGCTGGAAAACTACATGCTTATCTCGGACAAGTAAGTTACATTTCAAAACGTCCACTGTAGAACTGTGTCACACTGCTTCAAGAACAAAATGTTCAAGCAGAGCAACATTGAACATCACTAGGTGTTCAACATCCAAAGTTCAGTAAGTGGAACAAACTGTTTTCTGAGAGTGTATTGTAAAATTTCGTTGGAAGTGGGTTTCCCTAGTATTACTTTGCTGGGAAAGTGTAGTGCATTTCTTGGCACAAAACTCAACATGCAGCTTGAACAAAGATCTTTAGGTATGGAAATCAGCTTCATTAGTAGAGTCTTTCTGCCAAAGATCTTTCTGATACTCCTAGGAAAAGGACCGATTTTGGCTGAAAATCTACATGCGTATCTGGGATAAGTTAGCTTCATTTCAAAAGGTCCATGGTAAAACAGAGTCAAACTGCTTCAAGAACCATATGTTCAAGAAGAGCAACATTGAACATCACTAGGTGTTCTACATCCAAAGTTAAGTAAGTGAACTTACAGTTTTCTGAGAGTGTATTGTAAAATTTCGTTGGAAGCGGGTTTCCCTCGTATAACTTTGCTGGGAAAGTGTAGTGCCTTCTTAGGCCCAAAACTCAACTTGCAGCTAGAACAAAGATCTTTAGGTATGGAAATCAGCCCCATGAGTGGAGTCTTTCTGCCAAAGATCTTTCTGATACTCCTAGGAAAAATACAGAGTTTGGCTGAAAAACAACATGCTTATCTGGGAAAAGTATGTAACATTTCATAACGTCCACTGTAGAACTGTGTCAAACTGCTTACAGAACCAAATGATCAAGTAGAGCAACATTGAACATCACTAGGAGTTCAACATGAAAAGTTCAGTAAGTGGAACAAACTGTTTTCTGATAGTGTATTATAAAATTTCGTTGGAAGCGGGTTTCCCTTGTATTATTTTGCTGGGAAAGTGTAGTGCATTCTTAGGCCCAAAACTCAGCTTACAGCTAGAACAAAGATCTTTAGATATGGAAATCAGTTCCATGAGTGGAGTCTTTCGACCAAAGATCTTTCTGAAACTCCAAGGGAAAATGCAGGTGTTGGCTGAAAAACTACATGCTTATCTGGGAAAAGGGAGCTTCATTTCAAAAGGTCCATTGTAAAACAGAGTCAAACTGCTTCAAGAACCATATGTTCAAGTAGAGGAACATTGAACATCACTAGGTGTTCAACCTCCAAACTTGACTAAGTGGAAGACACTCTTTTCTGAGAGTGTATTGTAAAATTTCGTTGGAAGCGGGTTTCCCTAGTATAACTATGCTGGGAAAGTGTAGTGCATTCTTAGGCCAAAAACTCAACTTGCAGCTAGAACAAAGATCTTTAAGTATGGAAATCAGCTCCATAAGTGGAGTCTTTCGACCAAAGATCTTTCTGTTACTCCAAGGAAAAATGTAGATTTTGGCTGAAAAACTACATGCGTATCTGGGATAAGTTAGCTTCATTTCAAAAGGTCCATTGTAAAACAGAGTCAAACTGCTTCAAGAACTATATGTTCAAGTAGAGCAACATTGAACATCACTAGGTGTTCAACCTCCAAACTTAACTAAGTGGAAGACACTCTTTTCTGAGAGTGTATTGTAAAATTTCGTTGGAAGGGGGTTTCCCTAGTATTCCTTTGCTGGGAAAGTGTAGTGCATTCTTAGGCCCAAAACTCAAGTTGCAGCTAGAACAAATATCGTTAGGTTTGGAAATCAGCTCCACGAGTAGAGTCTTTCGACGAAAATATCTTTCTGATACTCCAAGGAAAAATAGAGATTTTGGCTGGAAAACGACATGCTTATCTGGAACAAGAAAGTTACATTTCAAAACCTCCACTGTAGAACTTTGTCAAACTACTTACAGAACCGAATATTCAAGTCGAGCAACATTGTACATCACTAAGTGTTCTACATCCAAAGTTCAGTAAGTGGAACACATTC
>NW_024414143.1:0-2444 GCF_014898765.1 Herpailurus yagouaroundi | reverse complement strand
AATGTGTAGTACATTCTTAGTCCCCAAGCTCAACTTGCGGTTACATCAAATGTCTTTCGGTATGAAAACCAGCTCCATGAGTGGAGTCTTTCTGGCAAAGATCTTTCTGATACTCCAAGGAAAAGTACAGATTTTGGATGAAAAACTACATGCTTAGGTGGGAAAAGTTAGCTTCATTTCAAAAGTTCCATTGTCAAACAGAGTCACACTGCTTCAAGAACCAAATGTTCAAGTAGATCAACATGGAACATCCCTAGGTGTTCAACCTCCAAAGTTCAGTAAGTGGAAGACACTCTTTTCTGTGAGTGTATTGTAAAATTTCGTTGGAAGCGGGTTTCCCTAGTATTCCTTTGCTGGGAAAGTGTAGTGCATTCTTAGGCCCAAAACTCAAGTTGCAGCTAGAACAAAGAACTTTAGGTTTGGAAATCAGCTCCACGAGTAGAGTCTTTCGACCTAAATATCTTTCTGATACTCCAAGGAAAAATACAGATTTTGGCTGGAAAACTACATGCTTATCTCGGACAAGTAAGTTACATTTCAAAACGTCCACTGTAGAACTGTGTCACACTGCTTCAAGAACAAAATGTTCAAGCAGAGCAACATTGAACATCACTAGGTGTTCAACATCCAAAGTTCAGTAAGTGGAACAAACTGTTTTCTGAGAGTGTATTGTAAAATTTCGTTGGAAGTGGGTTTCCCTAGTATTACTTTGCTGGGAAAGTGTAGTGCATTTCTTGGCACAAAACTCAACATGCAGCTTGAACAAAGATCTTTAGGTATGGAAATCAGCTTCATTAGTAGAGTCTTTCTGCCAAAGATCTTTCTGATACTCCTAGGAAAAGGACCGATTTTGGCTGAAAATCTACATGCGTATCTGGGATAAGTTAGCTTCATTTCAAAAGGTCCATGGTAAAACAGAGTCAAACTGCTTCAAGAACCATATGTTCAAGAAGAGCAACATTGAACATCACTAGGTGTTCTACATCCAAAGTTAAGTAAGTGAACTTACAGTTTTCTGAGAGTGTATTGTAAAATTTCGTTGGAAGCGGGTTTCCCTCGTATAACTTTGCTGGGAAAGTGTAGTGCCTTCTTAGGCCCAAAACTCAACTTGCAGCTAGAACAAAGATCTTTAGGTATGGAAATCAGCCCCATGAGTGGAGTCTTTCTGCCAAAGATCTTTCTGATACTCCTAGGAAAAATACAGAGTTTGGCTGAAAAACAACATGCTTATCTGGGAAAAGTATGTAACATTTCATAACGTCCACTGTAGAACTGTGTCAAACTGCTTACAGAACCAAATGATCAAGTAGAGCAACATTGAACATCACTAGGAGTTCAACATGAAAAGTTCAGTAAGTGGAACAAACTGTTTTCTGATAGTGTATTATAAAATTTCGTTGGAAGCGGGTTTCCCTTGTATTATTTTGCTGGGAAAGTGTAGTGCATTCTTAGGCCCAAAACTCAGCTTACAGCTAGAACAAAGATCTTTAGATATGGAAATCAGTTCCATGAGTGGAGTCTTTCGACCAAAGATCTTTCTGAAACTCCAAGGGAAAATGCAGGTGTTGGCTGAAAAACTACATGCTTATCTGGGAAAAGGGAGCTTCATTTCAAAAGGTCCATTGTAAAACAGAGTCAAACTGCTTCAAGAACCATATGTTCAAGTAGAGGAACATTGAACATCACTAGGTGTTCAACCTCCAAACTTGACTAAGTGGAAGACACTCTTTTCTGAGAGTGTATTGTAAAATTTCGTTGGAAGCGGGTTTCCCTAGTATAACTATGCTGGGAAAGTGTAGTGCATTCTTAGGCCAAAAACTCAACTTGCAGCTAGAACAAAGATCTTTAAGTATGGAAATCAGCTCCATAAGTGGAGTCTTTCGACCAAAGATCTTTCTGTTACTCCAAGGAAAAATGTAGATTTTGGCTGAAAAACTACATGCGTATCTGGGATAAGTTAGCTTCATTTCAAAAGGTCCATTGTAAAACAGAGTCAAACTGCTTCAAGAACTATATGTTCAAGTAGAGCAACATTGAACATCACTAGGTGTTCAACCTCCAAACTTAACTAAGTGGAAGACACTCTTTTCTGAGAGTGTATTGTAAAATTTCGTTGGAAGGGGGTTTCCCTAGTATTCCTTTGCTGGGAAAGTGTAGTGCATTCTTAGGCCCAAAACTCAAGTTGCAGCTAGAACAAATATCGTTAGGTTTGGAAATCAGCTCCACGAGTAGAGTCTTTCGACGAAAATATCTTTCTGATACTCCAAGGAAAAATAGAGATTTTGGCTGGAAAACGACATGCTTATCTGGAACAAGAAAGTTACATTTCAAAACCTCCACTGTAGAACTTTGTCAAACTACTTACAGAACCGAATATTCAAGTCGAGCAACATTGTACATCACTAAGTGTTCTACATCCAAAGTTCAGTAAGTGGAACACATTC
>NW_024414142.1:375-1154 GCF_014898765.1 Herpailurus yagouaroundi | reverse complement strand
AAGTCTTACCCAGCCTTCAGCACCCCTCTACCCTGTCCTACAGGGGGGTACTGAAGAAGAATTAATTTTTCCTCCCCCATATAACCCCTCTAGGATGCCGGAAGAACACCATCCTCCCCCTCTGGGGGAGGCAGACACTGTTCCGAGAGCAGGAGGCGGAAACGCTCCAGGGGGAAGCCCGCCCTTTACCAGACAAAGGGCTCAGAGGGGGCAATCCGCCTCCGCCGCCGACTCCACTATTCTGCCCCTGCGAGCCACCGGACCCCCAGACACGGAGGGGAATCAGCCCCATCACTATTGGCCTTTCGCCACTAGTGACCTCTACAATTGGAAAGCTCAGAATCCTAAGTTTTCCGAGAAACCGGCAGGGCTTATTGATTTATTAGACTCTGTTATTTTTACCCATCAGCCCACGTGGGATGATTGCCAGCAGCTTTTGCATGTCCTGTTCACGACTGAAGAAAGAGGAAGAATCTTCAGTGGGGCCCGAAAACTAGTTCCAGGTGCACACGGGAATCCCACCACCAACCAGGCTCAGATAGATGCCTCCTTCCCCTTAACTCGGCCCCAGTGGGATTTCAACACGGCAGAAGGTAAGGAGAGTTTCTGGGTCTACCGCCAGACTCTAATGGGGGGTCTCCGAATGGCTGCTAGAAAGCCAACCAATTTGGCCAAGGTAGGAAATGTACAACAGGGAAAAGATGAATCTCCGGCTGCCTTTTTAGAATGGATCATGGAGGCATTCCGTACCTATACCCCCATGGATCCAGAGGCTCCGG
>NW_024414142.1:0-275 GCF_014898765.1 Herpailurus yagouaroundi | reverse complement strand
GGTCACTAGTGGCGAAAGGCCAATAGTGACCTCTACAATTGGAAAGCTCAGAATCCTAAATTTTCCGAGAAACCGGCAGGGCTTATTGATTTATTAGACTCTGTTCTTTTTACCCATCAGCCCACGTGGGATGACTGCCAGCAGCTTTTGCAGGTCCTGTTCACGACTGAAGAAAGAGAAAGAATCCTCAGTGGGGCCCGAAAACTAGTTCCAGGCGCAGACGGAAATCCCACCACCAACCAGGCTCAGATAGATGCCTCCTTCCCCTTAACTCG
>NW_024414141.1:203-1090 GCF_014898765.1 Herpailurus yagouaroundi | reverse complement strand
GGCGACGTCCCTGGCCCGAACCCTTACCCTAGCTAAGGCTCTCTCCCCATGGGGACCCAATTCCAACGTCTGACAACATCACTCGTCTGAGGTCCAGAAGCAGTGTCGACTGACTCGGCATGGAAGCTGGAAGCTCCCCATGTCGTATCCCAGGCTCGGCTGCAGCTGCCTGTTTGGATTCCGGAGGCCTCCTCGACCAGGGGCGGATCGACGAGTGTGGCCTTGGCAGCCAAAGACGGATCCTGACCGGCACCGTCCCTTGTGCCCTCAACTCAGCCCTTCGCGGAGACAACTGCCCTGCTGTGGGTTCGGCGCCTGGAGCCTCCTGGGTGCTAACCCTAAACCTAACCCTACCCAAACCGGGACCCTCCACGGAAACCTAAGCCTGCCTCGATCCCTAACCCTGCAATTGAGCCGCCTTCTGGCACGGGCCCTCACTTCAGCCCTCGAGGGAGATCACGAGACCGGAGTCGCTTCGGCCCTGGCGACGTCCCAGCCCCAACCCTAACCCTAGCTTAGGCTGTCTCCCCATGGGACCCAATTCCAACGTCTGACAACATCACGCGCCTGGAGTCCAGATACCGGGCAGGCTGACACAGCATGGAACCCAGATACTCCCCATGTCTTTTCCCAAGCCCGGCTACAACAGCACGACAGGTTTCCGGCGGTCTCCTCGACCAGGCGCCGTTTGACGTGTGTGGCCTTGGCAGCCAAAGACGGTTCCTGACCGGCACCGTCCATTGTGCCCTCAAATCAGCCCTTCGTGGAGTCCACGGCTCTGGTGTGGTTTCAGCGCCTAGAGCCTATCTGGAGCTAACCCTAACCCTAACCCAAACCCAATCCGGGACCCTCCCCTGAAACCGAAGCCTGTCTAGACCATTAACCCT
>NW_024414141.1:0-103 GCF_014898765.1 Herpailurus yagouaroundi | reverse complement strand
CCCATGTCTTTTCCCAAGCCCGGCTACAACAGCACGACAGGTTTCCGGCGGTCTCCTCGACCAGGCGCCGATTGACGTGTGTGGCCTTGGCAGCCAAAGACGG
>NW_024414140.1:544-1078 GCF_014898765.1 Herpailurus yagouaroundi | reverse complement strand
GCCCTCACTTCAGCCCTCGAGGGAGATCACGAGACCGGAGTCACTTCGGCCCTGGCGACGTCCCTAGCCCGAACCCTAACCCTAGCTAAGGCTCTCTCTTCATGGGACCCAATTGCTACGTCTGACAACATCACGCGCCTGCAGTCCAGATACGGGGCAGGCTGACTTGGCATGGAAGCTGGAAGCTCCCCATGTCGTTTCCCAGGCCCGGCTGCAGCTACCCGTGAGGATTCCGGAGGCCTCCTCGACCAGGGGCGGATCGATGAGTGTGGCCTTGGAAGCCAAAGACGGATCCTGACCGGCACCGTCCCTTGTGCCCTCAACTCAGCCCTTCGCGGAGACCACTGCCCTGCTGTGGGTTCGGCGCGTGGAGCCTCCTGGGAGCTAACCTTAACCCTAACACTAACCCTAGCTAGCTCTCTCCTCATGGGACGTCTGACAACATCACGCGCGTGCAGTCCAGATGCGGGGCAGGCTGACTCGGCATGGAACCTGGAAGCTCCCCATGTCGTTTCCCAGGCCAGCCTGCAGCTG
>NW_024414140.1:0-534 GCF_014898765.1 Herpailurus yagouaroundi | reverse complement strand
GCCCTCACTTCAGCCCTCGAGGGAGATCACGAGACCGGAGTCACTTCGGCCCTGGCGACGTCCCTAGCCCGAACCCTAACCCTAGCTAAGGCTCTCTCTTCATGGGACCCAATTGCTACGTCTGACAACATCACGCGCCTGCAGTCCAGATACGGGGCAGGCTGACTTGGCATGGAAGCTGGAAGCTCCCCATGTCGTTTCCCAGGCCCGGCTGCAGCTACCCGTGAGGATTCCGGAGGCCTCCTCGACCAGGGGCGGATCGATGAGTGTGGCCTTGGAAGCCAAAGACGGATCCTGACCGGCACCGTCCCTTGTGCCCTCAACTCAGCCCTTCGCGGAGACCACTGCCCTGCTGTGGGTTCGGCGCGTGGAGCCTCCTGGGAGCTAACCTTAACCCTAACACTAACCCTAGCTAGCTCTCTCCTCATGGGACGTCTGACAACATCACGCGCGTGCAGTCCAGATGCGGGGCAGGCTGACTCGGCATGGAACCTGGAAGCTCCCCATGTCGTTTCCCAGGCCAGCCTGCAGCTG
>NW_024414139.1:385-1341 GCF_014898765.1 Herpailurus yagouaroundi | reverse complement strand
CCAAGGGGAGAATGAGAACTGACCCGACAGGTTACCTCTGCTGGACCGACAGCAATTGTTTTTCCAGACACAGACTGCGATACGAACGAACGGTGGACATTGCACTAGAGATCATCTCCATTTCCGTTCAATTCCCTCATTTTACAGATAAAAGGTGTGCTGACTCAGTCTATTGGCTTTTGGATATTCGTGGGCTTATCTTTACGGGAGTCAAACATAACAACAGTTATCCTCAAAGACTGTCTCATAATCAAAGTTGAAGAAATACTGTTCTAGATATTTTTTTGTTTTTTAAAAAACTGTATCTTATTTGAAGAGGAAAACTCAAGCATTTTTGCAAAAGCTTTCTGTTGCAGAGCAACGGGACAGACTAAAGGTAGCTCACAAAATAAGGGAACATTTCTTACGTGTTATTTTTTTTTCTCCAAATTCTTCTACCGAGGTCCAGACAGATGGGCTACGTTTCCTTTCTATTAACTGAGGAGACAGAGAAGACTTGAGGACTGAAGCTTGTCACCACTGTCCTGAATGTACTGAAATCCTAACAGCTTTAGCTGAAAAAATGTCGAAAGCAAGCAGTGAAAATAAATTTCCAATAGGACAAACTCCAAACTCTCTATGCTGGAATCCCAAAGCATGGAGGGAAAACTGGCTCCTTGGAGGAAAGCAGTTGAAGAGATAAGTAGAGTGATCTAGACCCTATTCCAGTATGTTTGAAGTACTTGGGGATAGAATAACCCCTTTCCTTTATTCATCTACATAGGTCCATGAGCCATGAGAAGGTGACTCTCCATGTGAAGCTCCTCAATGCAAGACATCTAACGGCATCACGTAAATCCTTTCTCAGGGGTTGGGCGGGGGGAGGGGCGAAGCCTAAAGAATCTGATATGGTGAGCCTATGTTTTAATTAAAGTTCTGAGAATAGCCTTGAAGAGGAGTTTCTGGCAGTGAGGACC
>NW_024414139.1:0-285 GCF_014898765.1 Herpailurus yagouaroundi | reverse complement strand
TTTAGCAGCATTTACCTCATAAGGCAACTTGAGGATTAAAGGAAAGAGCATGTGCAAAGCACCTAGCATAAGGCTGGGCACAGAGTGGGTGCCTAGCAGTGACGATGTGATATTTGCACCAGGCGGTGAGCAGGAAGCCTGGGGATGCCCATAGGTGGCATGGCCAGGAACTCCAGAAGCATAGGGAAAAGGAGCTCCCTGCTCGAAAGGTCCTATTCCAGTGAGAAGCTGACTCCAAGGGACGACGCCCAAAAGGCCAGTTGTCATTCAGGTCCTACCTAGTGC
>NW_024414138.1:1368-1753 GCF_014898765.1 Herpailurus yagouaroundi | reverse complement strand
GCTCACTCAGAGCATGGTGCCTCGGCAATGGCCAGTGTTCTAACTGTCAAAAAAAAAAAAGTTGACCTTGTGGCTGCAGGATGGCCCCTGTGCCTCAGAGCTCGAGCCACAGTTCTGCTCAACAAGGTTGCAGACAAGCTCACACTGGGCCAAACATTTAATATTAAGGTCCCACACACGGTCGTGTGGCTCACAAGCACCCAAGGATATCATTTCCTCTCCATTTCTCAGATGACACAATCCCAAGGCCTTCTCTATGAGAACCAAAGTCTCGCTCTCGAAACAGTGTAAGAACACTAAACCAGGCCACATTCCTTCCCACAGAGGAGGGAGAACCTGACCATGACTGTTCTGGAGAAGTGGATGAAGTCTACACCAGCTTCCC
>NW_024414138.1:0-1268 GCF_014898765.1 Herpailurus yagouaroundi | reverse complement strand
TCCTCTCCATTTCTCAGATGACACAATCCCAAGGCCTTCTCTATGAGAACCAAAGTCTCGCTCTCGAAACAGTGTAAGAACACTAAACCAGGCCACATTCCTTCCCACAGAGGAGGGAGAACCTGACCATGACTGTTCTGGAGAAGTGGATGAGTCTACACCAGCTTCCCAGACCTCAAAGACCAGGGTATAACAAGCCCAGGGATCACCCTGTTCACCGATGGGAGCAGCTTTTTAGAGGAGTGCAGCCAAAGAGCAGGGTATGTGGTCATCACAACCACGGAAGTCGGGAAGCCAAGGCCTTGTCGGAAGGATGGTCGGCACAATGGGCTGGACTCAGTATGCCTTAACCTGAGCCATCATCCTTAGCAAAGGTAAATGAGTTAACATCTACATCGATTCCCCGTATGGCTTCGCTGCTGTGCATGTACATGGGACCATCTATAAAGAAAAAGGCCTCCTTACCGCTTCAGAGAAAACTATTCAAAACCGAGGAAGAAATACTAAAGCTTCTTGAGACCATATGGCTTCCAGACAAAGTAGCTATCCTACACTGTGAGGGGCCTCAGAAATGAGATGACCCCATAAATCAAGGAAATCACCTGGCCGACAAAACAGCCAGAGTGGCTGCCTCAGATGACCTAGGTGAAGCCCCTACCTACACTCTGACTCTTGCGCCCCAGAAGGAAGCCTCCCAACCCATGGACACAAGTGAAGAAAGAAGTTCGGCCTCGACAGAAGTGGGCACACTAAGCAAAGATGGATGGTGAGTCTTTTCCCGTCATCTGTGTGAAAGCAACTAGTGAAGGAAGATAAGTAACTCACCCTCTTAGGGAAAACTGCTCTAGAGGTCCTCTTCAAAAAGAACTACGAAAACAGCCAGCTGCCGGCATTATGCCAGGCTGTCAGTGAATAATGTGTAACGTGTGCCAAAAACAATGCATGCTCGGCCCCACGGCCACTGCCTGGCTCACAAAGGATGGACAAGTTACGGGGAAGGCATTTGACTTTCCTAGGTCTCAATTTCCTCACCTGGAAATTGGAATAAGGACTGCCATATGCAGGGCCATTGTGAGATTAAATGAGATGATGCATGTGCCAGTTTTACAGAGCCTAACACTTAATATTACATGCAAGGGTCTGTGTATTATTTATGTAGAGAGAGAGATTTTCATTTTTTTTCATTGGAAGGAAAGAGAAGAATATACAACTGGACTATCAAATAAGAGGTGGATAGAGGACTGGCTTACTGGTCTACCTCCTTGTAC
>NW_024414137.1:703-1451 GCF_014898765.1 Herpailurus yagouaroundi | reverse complement strand
GTTAGACTTTGGTATGGATACGAATTGGGAGAGAGCCGTACCTCGGGTTAGCGTCCCATCCAGGGACGTCGGAAGGGCCGAGTCGACACCGTTGGTGCGAATTCCACGGAGGCCTGAAGCGAGGGCACGTGCGGGGCTGTGGGCGTTGTGTAGACTTAGTGGCATAGGGAGGGTTCCGTGTATGTTGAGGGTTATGGTTATGGTTCTGTGAGGGTTAGGTTTAGGTCCCAGGAGGCTCCGGACACCGCCCCCACAGCCGAGCGCTTGTCTCCACAAAGGGCTGAGTGGAGTACACAAAGGAGGGTGACAGTCAGCAGTAGTGTTTGCGTTCCACAGGCAGACAGTTGTGTGGGCCCCCCCTCAGGTAGCCCTGAGGCATCCCCTCGTGCAGCGGCAGTCACGCTTTGGAAATCAGGTCGCGATGTTCCAGGTGGCATGCCGAGTATCTCTGCGCCGATTCTCCAAGCCGTATGTGTGCTGTCGTCAGTCTTTGGAATTGGTTCCCCATGGGGAGAAGACCTTAGTTAGGGTGAGAGATCGTTTCAGGGACGTCGCCGGTACCGAGGACACTCCAGTCTCCTAGTGTGCCTCTATGGCTGAAATGAGGGCCCGTGCGAGGTTGCAGGTCGAGGGTAGCCTTAGGGTTAGAGATAGGATTAGGTGTAGGGATGCAGAATATGCTTAGGGTAACGGATAGGGTTAGGGTTAGATCCCAGGAGGCCGCACGCACTGAACCCACAGCAGAGCA
>NW_024414137.1:0-603 GCF_014898765.1 Herpailurus yagouaroundi | reverse complement strand
CCCACACAACTGTCTGCCTGTGGAACGCAAACACTACTGCTGACTGTTGTGTGGGCCCCCCCTCAGGTAGCCCTGAGGCATCCCCTCGTGCAGCGGCAGTCACGCTTTGGAAATCAGGTCGCGATGTTCCAGGTGGCATGCCGAGTATCTCTGCGCCGATTCTCCAAGCCGTATGTGTGCTGTCGTTAGTCTTTGGAATTGGTTCCCCATGGGGAGAAGACCTTAGTTAGGGTGAGAGATCGTTTCATGGACGTCGCCGGGACCGAGGACACTCCAGTCTCCTAGTGTGCCTCTATGGCTGAAATGAGGGCCCGTGCGAGGTTGCAGGTCGAGGGTAGCATTAGGGTTAGAGATAGGATTAGTGTAGGGTTGCGGAATATGCTTAGGGTAACGAATAGGGTTAGGGTTAGGTCCCAGGAGGCCGCACGCACTGAACCCACAGCAGAGCACATGTGTCCGCGAAAGGCTCAGTGGAGTACACAAGGGAGGGTCTCAGTCAGGAAAACTCTTTGGCTGCCAAGTCCAGGTGAATGTGTGGGCCACCGTTCGGCTAGAACTCAGGAATCCTCTCATGCCGCGGGAGTCGCGCTTTGCAAGCGACAT
>NW_024414136.1:657-1102 GCF_014898765.1 Herpailurus yagouaroundi | reverse complement strand
GTTGGGTTAGGGTTAGGGTTAGTGTTAGCACCCAAGAAGCTCCAGGCTCCGAACCCTAAGCAGGGCAGTGGTCTCCGCGAAGGGCTGAGTTGAGAACACAAGGGACGTTGCTGGTCAGGATCCGTCTTTGGCTGCCAAGGACATACACGTCGATCCCCCCTCGTGGAGGAGACCTCTGGAATCCTCTCGGACAGCTGTAGGCTGGTCTGGGTAACGACATGGGGAGCTGCCAGCTTCCATGCCGAGTCAGCCTGCCCCGCATCTGGTCTCCAGGTGCGTGATGTTGTCAGACGTTAGAATTGGGTCCCATGGCGAGACAGCCTTAGCTAGGGTTAGTGTTCGGGCTAGGGACGTCGACAGGGCAGAAGCGAATCCGGTCTCGTGATCTCACTCGAAGGCTGAAGTAAGGGCCCATGCCAGAAGGCGGCTCAATTGCAGGGTTAGG
>NW_024414136.1:0-557 GCF_014898765.1 Herpailurus yagouaroundi | reverse complement strand
TGGGTTAGGGTTCGAGGGAGGCTTAGGTTTCGGTGGAGGTTCCCGGTTCGGGGTAGGGTTAGGGTTAGGGTTAGCTCCCAGGAGGCTCCAGGGCCGAACCCACAGCAGGGCAGTGGTCTCCGCGAAGGGCTGAGTTGAGGGCACAAGGGACGGTGCCGGTCAGGATCCGTCTTTGGCTGCCAAGGCCACACTCGTCGAACCGCCCCTGGTCGAGTAGGCCTCCGGAATCCTCACGGGCAGCTGCAGCCGGGCCTGGGAAACGACATGGGGAGCTTCCAGCTTCCATGCCGAGTCAGTCTACACTGCCTCTGGACCTCAGACGAGTGATGTTGTCAGAGGTTGGAATTGGGTCCCCATGGGGAGAGAGCCTTAGCTGGGGTTAGGGTTCGGGCCTGGGACGTCGCTAGGGCCGAAGCGACTCCAGTCTCGTGATCTCCCATGAGGGCTGAGGTTAGGGCCCATGCCAGAAGGCGGCTCAATTGCAAGGTTAGGGTTCGAGGGAGGCTTAGGTTTCGGTGGAAGTTCCAGGTTCGGGGTAGGGTTAGGGTTAGGGTTAG
>NW_024414135.1:741-1758 GCF_014898765.1 Herpailurus yagouaroundi | reverse complement strand
GGGCTGAAGTGGGGCCCATGCCAGCAGGCGGCTCAATTGCAGGGTTAGGGTTCGAGGGAGGCTTAGGTTTCGGTGGAGGTTCCCGTTTCGGGTAGGGTTAGGGTTAGGGTTAGCTCCCAGGAGGCTCCAGGTGCCGAACCCTCAGCAGGGCAGTAGTCTCCGCCAAGGTCTGAGTTGAGGGCACAAGGGACGGTGCCGGTCAGGATCCATCTTTGGCTCCCAATGCCATACACATCGATCCCCCCTGGTCGAGGAGGCTTCCGGAATCCTCTCGGACAGCTGCAGGCTGGCCTGGGAAACGACATGGGGAGCTTCCAGCTTCCTTGCCGATTCAGCCTGCCCCGCATCTGGACTCCAGGTGCGTGATGTTGTCAGACGTTGGAATTGGGTCCCATGGGGAGAGAGCCTTAGCTAGGGTTACGGTTCGGGCCAAGGAAGTCGCCAGGGCCGAAGCGACTCCGGTCTCGTGATCTCCCTCGAGGGCTGAAGTGAGGGCCCATGCCAGAAGGCGGCTCAATTGCAGGGTTAGGGATCGAGGCAGGCTTAGGTTTCCGTGGAGGGTCCCGATTCGGGGTAGGGTTAGGGTTAGGATTAGGGTTGGCACCCCGGAGACTCCAAGCGCCGAACCCACAGCAGGGCAGTGGTCTCCGCGAAGGGCTGAGTTGAGGGCACAAGGGACGGTGCCGGTCAGGATCCGTCTTTGGCTGCCAAGGCCACAGTCGTCGATCCGCCCCTGGTCGAGGAGGCCTCAGGAATCCTCACGGGCAGCTGCAGACGGGTCTGGGAAACGACATGGGGAGCTTCCAGCTTCCATGTCGAGTCAGTCTACACCGCCTCTGGAACTCAGACGAGTGATGTTGTCAGACGTTGGAATGGGGTCCCCATGGGGAGAGAGCCTTAGCTAGGGTTAGGGTTCGGGCCTGGGATGTCGCCAGGACCGAAGCGACTCCAGTCTCGTGATCTCCCTTGAGGGCTGAAGTGAGGGACCATGCCAGAAGGCGGCTCAATTGCAGGGAT
>NW_024414135.1:0-641 GCF_014898765.1 Herpailurus yagouaroundi | reverse complement strand
AGAGAGCCTTAGCTAGGGTTAGGGTTCGGGCCAGGGTTGTCGCCAGGACCGAAGCGACTCCAGTCTCGTGATCTCCCTTGAGGGCTGAAGTGAGGGACCATGCCAGAAGGCGGCTCAATTGCAGGGATAGGGTTCGAGGGAGGCTTAGGTTTCGGTGGAGGTTCGCGGTTCGGGGTAGGGTTAGGGTTAGGGTTAGCTCCCAGGAGGCTCCAGGCGCCGAACCCTCCGCAGGGCAGTAGTCTCTGCCAAGGTCTGAGTTGAGGGCACAAGGGACGGTGCCGGTCAGGATCCATCTTTGGCTTCCAAGGACATACACGTCGATCACCCCTGGTCGAGGAGGCCTCCGGAATCCCCTCGGACAGCTGCAGGCTGGCCTGGGAAACGACATCGGGAGCCTCCAGCTTCCATGCCGAGTCAGCCTGCCCCCCATCTGGACTCCAGGCGCGTGATGTTGTCAGACGTTGCAAAAGGGTCCCATGGGGAGAGAGCCTTAGCTACGGTTACAGTTCGGGCTAGGGACGTCGCCCGGGCCGAAGCGACTCCGGTCTCGTGATCTCTCTCGAGGGCTGAAGTAAGGGCCCGTGCCAGAAGGCGGCTCAATTGCAGGGTTAGGGATCGAGGCAGGCTTAGGTTTCCGTGGG
>NW_024414134.1:748-1364 GCF_014898765.1 Herpailurus yagouaroundi | reverse complement strand
CGGCCGACTCAGTCTACACCGCTTCTGGACCTCAGACGAGTGATGTTGTCAGACGTTGGAATGGGGTCCCCATGGGGAGAGAGCCTTAGCTAGGGTTAGGGTTCGGGCGAGGGACGTCGCCAGGGCCGAAGCGACTCCAGTCTCGTGATCTCCCTTGAGGGCTGAAGTGAGCGCCCATGCCAGAAGGCAGCTCAATTGCAGGGCTAGGGTTCGAGGGAGGCTTAGGTTTCGGTGGAGGTTCCCGGTTCGGGGTAGGGTTAGATGTAGGGTTAGCTCCCAGGAGGCTCCAGACGCCGAACCCTCAGCACGGCAGTAGTCTCCGCCAAGGTCTGAGTTGAGGACACAAGGGACGGTGCCGGTAGGATCCATCTTTGGCTGCCAAGGCCATACACGTCGATCCCCCCTGGTCGAGGAGGCCTCCGAAATCCTCTCGGACAGCTGCAGACTGGCCTGGGAAACGACATGGGGAGCTTCCAGCTTCCATGCCGAGTCAGCCTTCCCGGCATCTGGGCTCCAGGCGCATGATGTTGTCTGATGTTGCAATGGGGTCCCATGGGGAGAGAGCCTTAGCTAGGTTTTGGGTTCGGGCTAGGGACGTCGCCAGGGCCGAAGCGAC
>NW_024414134.1:0-648 GCF_014898765.1 Herpailurus yagouaroundi | reverse complement strand
TAGGGTTAGGGTTAGGGCGAGGGACGTCGCCAGGGCCGAAGCGACTCCAGTCTCGTGATCTCCCTTGAGGGCTGAAGTGAGCGCCCATGCCAGAAGGCAGCTCAATTGCAGGGCTAGGGTTCGAGGGAGGCTTAGGTTTCGGTGGAGGTTCCCGGTTCGGGGTAGGGTTAGATTTATGGTTAGCTCCCAGGAGGCTCCAGACGCCGAACCCTCAGCACGGCAGTAGTCTCCGCCAAGTTCTGAGTTGAGGACACAAGGGACGGTGCCGGTTAGGATCCATCTTTGGCTGCCAAGGCCATACACGTTGATCCCGCCTGGTCGAGGAGGCCTCCGGAATCCTCTCGGACAGCTGCAGGCTGGCCTGGGAAAAGACATGGGGAGCTTCCAGCTTCCATGACGAGACAGCCTGCCCCGCATCTGGACTCCAGGCGCGTGATGGTGTCAGACGTTGCAATTGGGTCCCATGGGGAGAGTGCCTTAGCTAGGGTTAGGGTTCGGCTAGGGACGTCGCCAGGGCCGAAGCATCTCCGGTCTCGTGATGTCCCTCGAGGGCTGAAGTGAGGGCCCGTGCCAGAAGGCGGCTCAATTGCAGGGTTAGGGATCGAGGCAGGCTTAGGTTTCCGTGGAGGGTCCCGGTTTGGGGTAGAG
>NW_024414133.1:515-1020 GCF_014898765.1 Herpailurus yagouaroundi | reverse complement strand
CAGTAGTCTCCGCCAAGGTCTGAGTTGAGGGCAGAAGGGACGGTGCCAGTCAGGATCCATCTTGGGCTGCCAAGGCCATACACGTCGATCCCCCTGATCGAGGAGGCCTCCGGAATCCTCTCGGACAGCTGCAGGCTGGCCTGAAAACGACATGGGGAGCTTCCAGCTTCCATGCCGAGTCAGCATGCCCCGCATCTGGACTCCAAGCGCGTGATGTTGTCAGACGTTGCAAAAGGGTCCCATGGGTAGAGAGCCTTAGGTAGGGTTAGTGTTCGGGCTAGGGACCTCTCCAGGGCCGAAGCGACTCGGGTCTCGTGATCTCCCTCGAGGGCTGAAGTGAGGGCCCGTGCCAGAAGGCGGCTCAATTGCAGGGTTAGGGATCGAGGCCCGTTAGGTTTCCATGGAGGGTCCCGGTTTGGGGTAGGGTTAGGGTTAGGCTTAGCTCCCAGGAGGCTCCAGGAGCCAAACCCTCAGCAGGGAAGTAGTCTCCGCCAAGGTCTGAGTT
>NW_024414133.1:0-505 GCF_014898765.1 Herpailurus yagouaroundi | reverse complement strand
CAGTAGTCTCCGCCAAGGTCTGAGTTGAGGGCAGAAGGGACGGTGCCAGTCAGGATCCATCTTGGGCTGCCAAGGCCATACACGTCGATCCCCCTGATCGAGGAGGCCTCCGGAATCCTCTCGGACAGCTGCAGGCTGGCCTGAAAACGACATGGGGAGCTTCCAGCTTCCATGCCGAGTCAGCATGCCCCGCATCTGGACTCCAAGCGCGTGATGTTGTCAGACGTTGCAAAAGGGTCCCATGGGTAGAGAGCCTTAGGTAGGGTTAGTGTTCGGGCTAGGGACCTCTCCAGGGCCGAAGCGACTCGGGTCTCGTGATCTCCCTCGAGGGCTGAAGTGAGGGCCCGTGCCAGAAGGCGGCTCAATTGCAGGGTTAGGGATCGAGGCCCGTTAGGTTTCCATGGAGGGTCCCGGTTTGGGGTAGGGTTAGGGTTAGGCTTAGCTCCCAGGAGGCTCCAGGAGCCAAACCCTCAGCAGGGAAGTAGTCTCCGCCAAGGTCTGAGTT
>NW_024414132.1:727-1117 GCF_014898765.1 Herpailurus yagouaroundi | reverse complement strand
ACGTTGGAATGGGGTCCCCATGGGGAGAGAGCCTTAGCTAGGGTTAGGGTTCGGGCCAGGGACGTCGCCAGGGCCGAAGCGACTCCAGTCTCGTGATCTCCCTTGAGGGCTGAAGTGAGGGCCCATGCCAGAAGGCGGCTCAATTGCTGGGCTAGGGTTCGAGGGAGGCTTAGGTTTCGGTGGAGGTTCCCGGTTCGGGGTAGTGTTAGGGTTATGGTTAGCTCCCACGAGGCTCCAGACGCCGAACCCTCAGCAGGGCAGTAGTCTCCGCCAAGATCTGATTTGAGGGCACAAGGGACGGTGCCGGTCAGTATCCATCTTTGGCTGCCAAGGCCATACACGCCGATTCCCCCTGGTCGAGGACGTCTCCGGAATCCTCTCGGACAGCTT
>NW_024414132.1:0-627 GCF_014898765.1 Herpailurus yagouaroundi | reverse complement strand
ACTACTGCCCTGCTGAGGGTTCGGCGTAGGGTTAGGGTTAGGGTTAGCTCCCACGAGGCTCCAGACGCCGAACCCTCAGCAGGGCAGTAGTCTCCGCCAAGATCTGAGTTGAGGGCACAAGGGACGGTGCCGGTCAGTATCCATCTTTGGCTGCCAAGGCCATACACGTCGATTCCCCCTGGTCGAGGACGCCTCCGGAATCCTCTCGGACAGCTTCAGGCTGGCCTGGAAACGACATGTGCAGCTTCCAGCTTCCATGCCGAGTCAGCCTGCCCCGTATCTGTGCTCCAGGTGCATGATGTTGTCAGACGTTGGAATTGGGTCCCATGGGGGATAGCCTTAGCTAGGGTTAGGGTTGGGGCTAGGGACGTCGCCAGGGCTGAAGCGACTCCGGTCTCGTGATCTCCCTCGAGGGTTGAAGTGAGGGCCCGTGCCAGAAGGCTGCTCAATTGCAGGGTTAGGGATCGAGTCAGCGTTAGGTTTCCTTGGAGGGTCCCGGTTTGGGGTAGGGTTAGGGTTAGGGTTAGCACCCAGGAGGCTCCAGGCGCCGAACCCACAGCAGGGCAGTGGTCTCCGCGAAGGGCTGAGTTGAGGGTACAAGGGACGGTGCCGGTCAGGATTCGTCTT
>NW_024414131.1:479-1014 GCF_014898765.1 Herpailurus yagouaroundi | reverse complement strand
GAACCCTAATCCTAGCTAAGGCTCTGTCCCCATGGGGACCCCATTCCAACGTCTGACAACATCACTCGTCTGAGGTCCAGAAACGGTGTAGACTGACTCAGCATGGAAGCTGGAAGCTCCCCATTTCGTTTCCGAGGCCCGGATGCAGCTGCCCGTGAGGATTCCGGAGGCCTCCTCGACCAGGGGCGGATCGACGAGTGTGGCCTTGGCAGCCAAAGACGGATCCTGACCGGCACCGTCCCTTGTGCCCTCAACTCAGCCCTTCGCGGAGACCACTGCCCTGCTGTGGGCTCGG
This sequence comes from Herpailurus yagouaroundi, assembly GCF_014898765.1. Classification (NCBI taxonomy): domain Eukaryota; kingdom Metazoa; phylum Chordata; class Mammalia; order Carnivora; family Felidae; genus Herpailurus; species Herpailurus yagouaroundi. The sequence goes on along the minus strand of NW_024414131.1, from coordinate 719 downwards.
CGCCTGGAGCCTCCTGAGTGCTAACCCTAACCCTAACCATACCCCAAACCGTGACCCTCCACGGAAACCTAAGACTGCCTCGATCCCTAACCCTGCAATTGAGCCGCCTTCTGGCACGGGCCCCGACTTCAGCCCTCGAGGGTGATCACGAGACCGGAGTCGCTTCGGCCCAGGCGACGTCCCTAGCCCGAACCCTAACCCTAGCTAAGGCTCTCTCCCCATGGGACCCAATGGCAACGT
>NW_024414131.1:0-379 GCF_014898765.1 Herpailurus yagouaroundi | reverse complement strand
GAACCCTAATCCTAGCTAAGGCTCTGTCCCCATGGGGACCCCATTCCAACGTCTGACAACATCACTCGTCTGAGGTCCAGAAACGGTGTAGACTGACTCAGCATGGAAGCTGGAAGCTCCCCATATCGTTTCCGAGGCCCGGATGCAGCTGCCCGTGAGGATTCCGGAGGCCTCCTCGACCAGGGGCGGATCGACGAGTGTGGCCTTGGCAGCCAAAGACGGATCCTGACCGGCACCGTCCCTTGTGCCCTCAACTCAGCCCTTCGCGGAGACCACTGCCCTGCTGTGGGCTCGGCGCCTGGAGCCTCCTGAGTGCTAACCCTAACCCTAACCCTACCCCAAACCGTGACCCTCCACGGAAACCTAAGCCTGCCTCGAT
>NW_024414130.1:570-1168 GCF_014898765.1 Herpailurus yagouaroundi | reverse complement strand
CTCTCCCCATGGGGACCCCATTCCAACGTCTGACAACATCACTCGTCTGAGGTCCAGAAGCGGTGTAGACTGAGTCGGCATGGAAGCTGGAAGCTCTCCATGTCGTTTCCCAGGGCGGCTGCAGCTGCCCGTGAGGATTCCGGAGGCCTCCTCGACCAGGGGCTGATGGACGAGTGTGGCCTTGGCAGCCAAAGACGGATCCTGACCTGCACCGTCCCTTGTGCCCGCAACTCAGCCCTTCGCGGAGACCACTGCCCTGCTGTGGGTTCGGCGCCTGGAGCCTCCTGGGTGCTAACCCTAACCCTAACCCTACCCCAAACCGGGACCCTCCACGGAAACCTAAGCCTGCCTCGATCCCTAACCCTGCAATGGAGCCGCCTTCTGGCACAGGCCCTCACTTCAGCCCTCGACGGAGATCACGAGACCGGAGTCCCTTCGGCCCTGGCGACGTCCCTAGCCCGAACCCTAACCCTAACTAAGGCTCTCTCCCCATGGGACCCAATTGCAACCTCTGACAACATCACGCGTCTGGAGCCCAGATGCGGGGCAGGCTGACTCGGCATGGAAGCTGGAAGCTCCCCATGTCGTTTCCCAGGCC
>NW_024414130.1:0-470 GCF_014898765.1 Herpailurus yagouaroundi | reverse complement strand
CCTCCCTCGAACCCTAACCCTGCAATTGAGCCGCCTTCTGGCAAGGGCCCTCACTTCAGCCCTCAAGGGAGATCACGAGACTGGAGTCGCTTCGGCCCTGGCGACGTCCCTGGCCCGAACCCTAACCCTAGCTAAGGCTCTCTCCCCATGGGGACCCCATTCCAACGTCTGACAACATCACTCGTCTGAGGTCCAGAATCGGTGTAGACTGAGTCAGCATGGAAGCTGGAACCTCCCCATGTCGTTTCCCAGGCCGGCTGCAGCTGCCCGTGAGGATTCCAGAGGCCTCCTCGACCAGGGGCGGATGGACGAGTGTGGCCTTGGCAGCCAAAGACGGATCCTGACCGGCACCGTCCCTTGTTCCCTCAACTCAGACCTTTGCGGAGACTACTGCCCTGCTGAGGGGTCGCCGCCTGGGGCCTACTGGGAGCTAACCCTAAGCCTGACCTTACCCCGAACCGGGAAACTCC
>NW_024414129.1:732-1319 GCF_014898765.1 Herpailurus yagouaroundi | reverse complement strand
CAACTCCAATTATACACCACAGCACAGGGGAAGTGCCCTGCAGGTCCGCACCACTCCAGGGACTATCCAAAATGATCAAACGAAAGAATTCCCCTCAGAAGAATCTCCAGGAAATAACAACAGCTAACAAACTGATCTAAAAGGATTTAAATAATATAACAGAAAGTGAATTTAGAATAATAGTCAAAAAATTAATCGCTGGGCTTGAAAACAGTATAGCTGACAGCAGAGAATCTATTGATACAGAGATCAAGGGACTAAGAAATAGTCAGGAGGAGCGGAAAAACACTTTAAACGAGATGCAAAATAAAATGGAAACGACCACGGCTTGGATTGAAGTGGTGGATGAGAGAATAGGTGAACTATAAGATAAAATTATGGAAAAAGAGGAAGCTGAGAAAAAGAGAGATAAAAAAAATCCAGGAGTATGAGGGGAAAATTAGAGAACTAAGTGATGCACTAAAAAGAAATAATATACGCATAATAGGTATTCCAGAGAAGGAAGAGAGAGGCAAATGTGCTGAAGGTGTACTTGAAGAATTAATAGCTGAGAACTTCCCTGAACTGGGGAAGGAAAAAGGCATTGA
>NW_024414129.1:0-632 GCF_014898765.1 Herpailurus yagouaroundi | reverse complement strand
TTTCCTTCCCCAGTTCAGGGAAGGAAAAAGGCATTGAAATCCAAGAGGCACAGAGAACTCCCTTCAGACGTAACTTGAATCGATCTTCTGCACGACATATCATAGTGAAACTGGCAAAATACAAGGATAAAGAGAAAATTCTGAAAGCAGCGAGGGATAAATGTGCCCTAACATATAAAGGGAGACCTATAAGACTCGTGACTGATCTCTCTTCTGAAACTTGGCAGGCCAGAAAGATTGGCAGGAGATCTCCAATGTGATGAACAGAAAAAAATATGCAGCCAAGAATCCTTTATCCAGCAAGTCTGTCATTTAGAAAAGAAGGAGAAATAAAGGTCTTCCCAAACAAACAAAAAATGAAGGAATTCGTCACCATCAAACCAGCCCTACAAGAGATCCTACAGGGGATCCTGTGAGACAAAGTACCAGAGACATTGCTACAAGCATAAAACATACAGACATGACAATGACTCTAAACCCACATCTTTCTATAATGTAATGTAAATGGACTAAATGCGCCAACCAAAAGACATAGGGTATCAGAATGGATAAAAAAACAAGACCCATCTATTTGCTGTCTACAAAAGACTCATTTTAGACCTGAGGACACCTTTAGATTGAGAGTGAGGGGA
>NW_024414128.1:469-1680 GCF_014898765.1 Herpailurus yagouaroundi | reverse complement strand
ATCTATATTTCTCTGTATGACTTATTTCACTTAGCATAACACTCTCCAGTTCAATCCACGTTGCTACAAAAGGCCATATTTCATGCTTTCTCATTGCCACGTAGTATTCCATTGTGTATACAAACCACAATTTCTCTATCCATTCGTCAGTTGATGGACATTTAGGCTTTTTCCATAATTTGGCTATTGTTGAGAGTGCTTCTATAAATATTCGGGTACAAGTGCCCCTACACACCAGCACTCCTGTATCCCTTGGGGAAATTCCTAGCAGTGCTATTGCTGGGTCGTAGGGTAGGTCTATTGTTAATATTTTGAGGAACCTCCACGCTGTTTTCCAGAGTGGCTGCTCCAGTTCACATTCCCACCAACAGTGCAAGAGGGTTCCCGTTTCTCCAAATCCTCTCCAGTATCTATAGTCTCCTAATTTATTCATTTTAGCCACTCTGACTGGCATGACGTCATATCTGAGTGTGGTTTTCAGTTGTATTTCCCTGAAGAGGAGTGATGTTGAGCATCTTTTCATGTGTCTGTTGGCCATCTGGATTTATTCTTTAGAGAAATGTCTATTCATGTCTTCTGCCCACTTCTTCACTGGATCATTTGTTTTCCAGGTGTGGAGCTTGGTGAGTTCTTTATAGATTTTGGATACTAGCCCTTTGTCTGATATGTTATTTGCATATATCATTTCCCATTCTGTCGGTTGCCTTTTATCTTTGTTAATTGTTTCCTTTGCAGAGCAAAAGCTTTTTATCTTCATGTGGTCCCAATAGTTCATTTTTGCTTTTAATTCCCTTGCCTTTGGAGATGTGTCAAGTAAGAAATTGCTACGGCTGAGGTCAGAGAGGTTTTTTTCCTGCTTTCTCCTCTAGGGTTTTGATGGTTTACTGTCTTACATTCAGGTCCTGTATCCATTTTGAGTTTCATTTTGTGAATGGTGTCAGAAAGTGGTCTAGTTTCATTTTTCTGCATGTTGCTGTCCATTTCTCCCAGCACCATTTGTTAAAGAGACTTTCTTTTTTCCAGTCGCTATTCTTTCTTGCTTTGTCAAAGTTTATTTGGCCATACATTTGTGGGTCCAATTCTGGAGTCTCCATTCTAATCCATTTGTCTATGTGTCTAAATTTGTGCCAATACCACGCTATCTTGATGATTATAGCTTTGTAATAGAGGCTAAAGTCTGGATTGTGATGCCTCCTGCTTTGGTCTTCTTC
>NW_024414128.1:0-369 GCF_014898765.1 Herpailurus yagouaroundi | reverse complement strand
GTCCATTTCTCCCAGCACCATTTGTTAAAGAGACTGTCTTTTTTCCATTGGATATTCTTTCCTGCTTTGTCAAAGATTAGTTGGCCATACTTTTGTGGGTCCAATTCTGGAGTCTCTATTCTATTCCATTGGTCTATGTGTCTGTTTTTGTACCAATACTATGCTGTATTGATGATTACAGCTTTGTAGTAGAAGCTAAAGTCTGGGATTGTGATGCCTCCCGTTTTGGTCTTCTTCAATATTACCTTGGCTATTCGGGGTCTTTTGTGATTCCATACAAATTTTAGGATTGCTTGTTCTAGCTTCGAGAAGAATGCTGGTACAATTTTGATTGGGATTGCATTGAATGTGTAGATAGCTCTGGGTAGT
>NW_024414127.1:857-1384 GCF_014898765.1 Herpailurus yagouaroundi | reverse complement strand
ATGTGGAAGCTGTATTCAGAAAATATTGAAGTCATAATTATTTCTTTTGTATATCTAAAGTTGGTGTGAAATATTCTTTTCCGTATGAAATTATGGTCTTTTAAAAAATATTTCCAATAGTGGGTAATTCCATTCAACTACATTCATAATGATGTGACTCCTCTATAATGAATTTAATATAACATAAAAGTATCTATTATCTATCTATCATCTATCTACCCTCTATCATCCATCACCTATCCACTTATCATCTATCTACTATCTAGCATTCTGATCTCTATTTGAAGTCTATTCAGCTAACTCAGCATTTATCCTCTTGGCACATGCCTTCAGGACTATGAACACATTTTCTACAATTTCTTTAGGCTCCGGATTTTTATTTTATTTTTTATTTTTTTAATTTTTATTTTTAAAACATTTTTTTAACGTTTATTTATTTTTGAGACAGAGAGAGACAGAGCATGAATGGAGGAGGGTCAGAGAGAGAGGGAGACACAGAATTGGAAACAGGCTCCAGGCTCCGAACC
>NW_024414127.1:0-757 GCF_014898765.1 Herpailurus yagouaroundi | reverse complement strand
CCGGATTTTTATTTTATTTTTTATTTTTTTAATTTTTATTTTTAAAACATTTTTTTAACGTTTATTTATTTTTGAGACAGAGAGAGACAGAGCATGAATGGAGGAGGGTCAGAGAGAGAGGGAGACACAGAATTGGAAACAGGCTCCAGGCTCCGAGCTGTCAGCACAGAGCCCGACGCGGGGCTCGAACTCACAGACTGCGAGATCATGACCTGAGCCGAAGTCGGACGCTTCACCAACTGAGCCACCCACGCACCCCGGCTCTGGATTTTTAGATTCCAAAGTTGTCCAGGTCAGCCAATCCATTTTCATTGATGTGGTTGTTTTAGTGCCATTAACTTTTTACCTCAGATACTGATGGTCTCTGTGCCATATCAGTGAACAGTCCTCAACCTTTCTGTGAAATCTGTGCCTCCTCCCTGAGTTAACAGCCCCTTGTGTTGGATGGGGATTTCTCAGGAGATGGAGAAACCAGCCATGCATGGGGATCATATCTGCAGGTGGCAGAAAGGTGTCCATGTCTTGGTGTCTGTGCACTTAAAGATGTCGGCTCTGCTTCCAAGCTTTGCAGATGACTGAGGAAGCAAACCCCATCAGCAGAGAACTATCAAGATCAGAAGTCTCCAGGTGTGTCCATGCTTTGCAGGTAGTTGTCAGGTGAGGTTAATACATCAGTGTGGAAACTAAAAGAAATGTGATCCTGGGAACATGTGTCCTTTGCTTGTTATATTTACATCAGACTGGACATCAATATAGA
>NW_024414126.1:863-1064 GCF_014898765.1 Herpailurus yagouaroundi | reverse complement strand
CCAAATTCGGGTTAAAACTTTTAATCAAAGTATTCGGCCACTGAAGGACCCCCCCCCCCCCCGCAAAAAAACACAAACCAAAAGTCTTGAAGCTTTGTAGCAAATTACGATTGCAAATTTGCAAACAAGATCATGAAACGTAGCCCTATAAAGTAACAGAAGAACTTGAAAACACAGAACGCTCAAAGAATGATTTTTGAA
>NW_024414126.1:0-763 GCF_014898765.1 Herpailurus yagouaroundi | reverse complement strand
AACAGAAGAACTTGAAAACACAGAACGCTCAAAGAATGATTTTTGAAATTCTGTAATCGCACTTTGAAATACCTTTGAACTACCTCCACTTGTTTAAAAACAAAACACCCTCCCCTGCTCATACTCTGTCTCTCTGTCTCAAAAATAAATAAAAACATTAAAAAACATTTTTTTTTTTTAAAAAGGGTCGCCTGGGTGGCTCAGTCGGTTAAGCGTCCGACTTCAGCTCAGGTCATGATCTCACGGCCCGTGGGTTCGGGCCCTGCGTCGGGCTCTGTGCTGACAGCTCAGAGCCTGGGGCCTGCTTCGGATTCTGTGTCTCCCTCTCTCTCTGCCCCTCCCCTGCTCATCTGGGTCTCTCTGTCTCAAAAATAAATAAACATTAAAAAAATTTTAAAAACAAAACAAACAAAAAAAACCTCTGAATTTAACCGAATAAATTTACATTTTGAATCCACACTACGGGTATCGAAGCGCCACTACGCGGCAGCACCGAACTCCGGTGAAGCCTTCAAAAGAATCCGAGAGCCCCTCCCACCCCCGGGGTCTGCGAGCCTTCCAAGCTGGGTGGGTGCGGGGCACGGCCCTGACTCCAGGCCTCAGTTTCCTTTTCGGACGGTGTCTGGAGTCTCTTCCGCTTCCGACCGCGTGGAAGCCGCACGGCCTCGCTCCCGGCATGCCCCGGGGCAGCCGCGGGGCGAGAGAGAAAACACCGCCCCCAGCAGACGCGCGTGCGCACTCGCCGGCAGCACCGAGCCCCCAA
>NW_024414125.1:876-1082 GCF_014898765.1 Herpailurus yagouaroundi | reverse complement strand
TCAATCAGTTAAGAGTCTGACTCTTGGGGTGCCTGGGTGGCTCAGTCGGTTAAGCGGCCGACTTCGGCTCAGGTCATGATCTCGCGGTCTGTGAGTTTGAGCCCCGCGTCGGGCTCTGTGCTGACAGCTCAGAGCCTGGAGCCTGTTTCAGATTCTGTGTCTCCCTCTCTCTGACCCTAACGTTAAATAAAACGTTAAAAAAAAAA
>NW_024414125.1:0-776 GCF_014898765.1 Herpailurus yagouaroundi | reverse complement strand
TCTGTGCTGACAGTGCTGAGCCTGTTTGGGATTCTCTCTCTCCCTCTCTCTTTCTTTCTCTGTCCCTCTCTGCTCACTCTATAAATAAATAAGCAAACAAACAAATGTAAAAAAAGAAATTTTAACGTTTATTTATTTTTGAGACAGAGAGAGACAGAGCATGAATGGGGGAGGGTCAGAGAGAGAGGGAGACACAGAATCTGAAACAGACTCCAGGCTCTGAGCTGCCAGCACAGAGGCCTACGCGGGGCTCGAACACACAGACCGCGAGATCATCACCTGAGCCAAAATCGGACGCTTAACTGACTGAGCCACAAAGGTGCCCCCCAAAATTTTAAAAATAAATGCGCTGAGCAAAACAAAGCATCATTAAGCAATAGAGATGAAAAGGTCAAAAGTCTCCAGAGAAGCAAGTATCTAGGCAGAAGCCTAAGTGTGCTGTGAGAGAAAACCCTGGGAATATCTGGATTAAGACATTTCCAGGCAGAGAAATAGATAAGCAATTGAGAAAGTAGGATTGTACTTGTACTAAAAGAACCATAGGACTCCTTTGGTCACCTCTGCACTTTTTTAAAAAAAAATTTTTTTTTCAACGTTTATTTATTTTTGGGACAGAGAGAGACAGAGCATGAACGGGGGAGGGGCAGAGAAAGAGGGAGACACAGAATCGGAAACAGGCTCCAGGCTCTGAGCCATCAGCCCAGAGCCTGACGCGGGGGTCGAACTCAGAGACTGCGAGATCGTGACCTGGCTGAAGTCAGACGCTTAACCGACTG
>NW_024414124.1:470-1078 GCF_014898765.1 Herpailurus yagouaroundi | reverse complement strand
AGAGAGCCTTAGCTAGGGTTGGGGTTCGGACTAGGGACGTCGCCAGGGCCGAATCGACTCTGGTCTCATGATCTCCCTCGAGGGCTGAAGTGAGGGCCCGTGGAAGAAGGCGGCTCCATTGCAGGGTTAGGTATCGAGTCAGGCTTAGTTTTCCGTGGAGGGTACCGGTTTGGGGTAGGGTTAGGGTTAGGGTTAGCACCCAGGAGGCTCCAGGCGCCGAACCCACAGCAGGGCAGTGGTCTCCATGAAGAGCGGAGTTGAGGGCACAGGCGAGGGTGACGTTCAGGATCCGTCTTTGGCTGCCAAGGCCACACTCGTCGATCCGCCCCTGGTCGAAGAGGCCTCCGGAATCCTCATGGGCAGCTTCAGCCGGGCTTGGGAAACGACATGGGGAGCTTCCAGCTTCCATGCCGACTCAGTCTACACCGCTTCTGGACCTCAGACGATTGATGTTGTCAGACGTTGGAATGGGGTCCCCATGGGGAGAGAGCCTTAGCTAGGGTTTGGGTTCGGGCTAGGGACGTCGCCAGGGCCGAAGCGACTCCAGTCTCGTGATCTCCCTTGAGGGCTGAAGTGAGGGCCCACGCCAGAAGGCGGCTCAATTGCAG
>NW_024414124.1:0-370 GCF_014898765.1 Herpailurus yagouaroundi | reverse complement strand
ACACGTCGATCCCCCCTGGTCGAGGAGGCCTCCGGAATCCCCTCGGACAGCTGCAGGCTGGCCTGGGAAACGACATGGGGACCTTCCAGCTTCCATGCCGAGTCAGCCTGTCCCGCATCAGGGCTCCAGGCGTGTGGTGTTGTCAGACGTTGCAATTGGGTCCCATGGGGAGACAGCCTTAGCTAGGGTTTGGGTTCGGGCTAGGGACGTCGCCAGGGCCGAAGCGACTCCGGTCTCGTGATCTCCCTCGAGGGCTGAAGTGAGGGCCCGGCCAGAAGGCGGCTCAATTGCACGGTTAGGGATCGAGGCAGGCTTAGGTTTCCGTGGAGGGTCCGGGTTTGGGGTAGGGTTAGGGTTAGGGTTAGCACCC
>NW_024414123.1:601-1192 GCF_014898765.1 Herpailurus yagouaroundi | reverse complement strand
CCCCGGGCAAGTATACAACCCAAGCAAAGCAATCTGAATCTGTCTGGGGGATTGTTATAGACCCTGGGGTGAGAAGATCTTCTCTGGCTTCTTGAGCTGGAAGGACAAGGAAATTTGGAGTCAGGGGGGTTGCCATTCTGCTGTAGAGAAAACTCACTGGATATTATCAACATTAGCAAAGAGAGAAGCGAAATCCTAGGGTCATCTTTTAAACACCTGAATCTAAGGCTGTTTCTACCCATCATCTCCAAATTGGTGAATCAATCAATTTTGTTTTGTTTTGCTTGAGGTAGTGAATGAGGATTTAGTTGTAATCACTTGCGAGCAAGAATGCTCAGTAAAAACCTGGAAGCACAGGAAGTGTGAACATTGAAGAGTGACCTGATGCAGTCCCAAGGCCTTTTAAAGCTTAAGAGATAGAAAATCACATAGATTGAAAATAAGAATGATATGGCTAATAGTAATTTTATTGCCCAAATGCATGTATGTTAGTCACTTTATCTTAACTATTAAAGATGAAAATACAGCAAATCAGATTCCTTGAACACTGGGGGAAAAAGTTCTAGCAAGGACACTGAGCAGTAGTCTCCC
>NW_024414123.1:0-591 GCF_014898765.1 Herpailurus yagouaroundi | reverse complement strand
CCCCGGGCAAGTATACAACCCAAGCAAAGCAATCTGAATCTGTCTGGGGGATTGTTATAGACCCTGGGGTGAGAAGATCTTCTCTGGCTTCTTGAGCTGGAAGGACAAGGAAATTTGGAGTCAGGGGGGTTGCCATTCTGCTGTAGAGAAAACTCACTGGATATTATCAACATTAGCAAAGAGAGAAGCGAAATCCTAGGGTCATCTTTTAAACACCTGAATCTAAGGCTGTTTCTACCCATCATCTCCAAATTGGTGAATCAATCAATTTTGTTTTGTTTTGCTTGAGGTAGTGAATGAGGATTTAGTTGTAATCACTTGCGAGCAAGAATGCTCAGTAAAAACCTGGAAGCACAGGAAGTGTGAACATTGAAGAGTGACCTGATGCAGTCCCAAGGCCTTTTAAAGCTTAAGAGATAGAAAATCACATAGATTGAAAATAAGAATGATATGGCTAATAGTAATTTTATTGCCCAAATGCATGTATGTTAGTCACTTTATCTTAACTATTAAAGATGAAAATACAGCAAATCAGATTCCTTGAACACTGGGGGAAAAAGTTCTAGCAAGGACACTGAGCAGTAGTCTCCC
>NW_024414122.1:424-1514 GCF_014898765.1 Herpailurus yagouaroundi | reverse complement strand
GCGCGGGGAGGCCCGGGTCGAACAGCCCCGGGCCGGGAGGCCCGGGACGAGCACCCGCCGGGCGTGGAGTTCCGGGGAGAGCAGCCCCCGGGCAGGGAGGTCTGGGGAGAGCAGCCCAGGGCGGGGAGGCCCGGGGCGAGAAACTCAGGGCGGGGGGGCCTGAGGCGAGCAGCCCCGGTCCTGGGGGCCCGGGCCGAGCAGTCCCGGGCGGGGAAGCCTGGGGCGAGCAGCCCCCGGGCCTGGAGGCCCGGGTCGAGCACCCCCCTCAGCTAGAGGCCCGGGGCGAGCACCCCCGGGCCGGGAGGACAGGGGCGAGTAGCCTTCGGGCCGGGAGGCCTGAGGCGTGTAGCCCCCAGGTGGGGAGGCCCGGGCCTAGGAGCCATGGGCCAGGAGGCCGGGTCGAATGGGGCACTTCCCATTCTCTGTCTCCAATGCCTCGGACCTTTGTGAGGAGTTTCTGCGCTGAGACCACAGGGTCTGGAGGCTGTTTCGGGTCCTGTGAACCCTTTCTCTCAGGTACAGGGAGAGGCTTTAGACATGGTGAGCCATGGCAATAACTCGGCCTAGAGGCCGGGTCTCGTAACAGGTGTTTCCTATTCTGTGTTTCGCTAGCCTCGGTCATAACCCGGGAATTTCTGAGATGAGAGGAAGGGTTTGTTTGCCTTTTAGGAGTCAGGCATTTGACCCTTGGGAATTTGGGCTCGCTGCATAGCCCATGGAGGGGCCGCTAGGGATTCTGTGTCTCCCAATTCTCCAACCTTCCCCGTAAGTGTCTCTCCTTAGACCCCATGGAATGGAGGCTGTGTGGGATATTCTGACCCGTTCTTCTCAGGTACAGGGAGACGCTTCAGTCATGATGAGCCATGGAAAGAAACAGCCCCGGGCGGGGAGGCCCGAGGCGAACAGCCCCAGGCGGGGAGGCCCGGGGCGAGCACCCCGGGTGGGGAGGCCCGGGGCGAGCAGCCCCGGGCTTGGAGGCCCGGGGCGAGAGGGGCACTTCCCATTCTGTGTCTCCAGTGCCTCCAGACCCTGGGGTGTCAGCGCAGAAACTCCCCACAAAGGTCGGAGGCACTGGAGACACAGAATGGGA
>NW_024414122.1:0-324 GCF_014898765.1 Herpailurus yagouaroundi | reverse complement strand
CGGGTGGGGAGGCCCGGGGCGAGCAGCCCCGGGCTTGGAGGCCCGGGCGAGAGGGGCACTTCCCATTCTGTGTCTCCAGTGCCTCCGACCTTTGTGGGGAGTTTCTGCGCTGACACCCCAGGGTCTGGAGGCTGTTTCGGGTCCTGTGAATCCTTTCTTACAGGTACAGGGAGCGGCTTCATCCATGGTGAGCCATGGGAATGACTGAGGCTTGGAGGCCGGGTCTAGGAGCAGGTGTTTCGGATTCTGTGTTTCGATAGCCTCGGTCCTAACCCGAGAGTTTCTGAGCTGAGAGGAAGGGTTTGTTTGCCTTTTAGGAGTCAG
>NW_024414121.1:374-1392 GCF_014898765.1 Herpailurus yagouaroundi | reverse complement strand
CTGGGAAACGACATGGGGAGCTTCCACCTTCCATGCCGAGTCAGTCTACACCGCTTCTGGACCTCAGACGAGTGATGTTGTCAGACGTTGGAATTGGGTCCCCATGGAGAGAGAGCCTTAGCTAGGGTTAGGGTTAGGGCCAGGGACGTCGCCAGGTCCGAAGCGACTCCAGTCTAGTTATCTCCATTGAGGGCTGAAGTGAGGGCCCATGCCAGAATGCGGCTCAATTGGATGGCTGGGTTCGAGGGAGGCTTCGGTTTCCGGGAGGTTCCCGGTTCGGGGTAGGTTTAGGGTTAGGGTTAGGTCCCAGGAGGCGCCAGGCGCCGAACCCTCAGCAGCTCAGTAGTCACCGCCAAAGTCTGAGTTGAGGGCACAAGGGACGGTGCTGGTCTGGATCCATCTTTGGCTGCCAAGGCCATACACGTCGATCCCCCCTGGTCGAGGAAGCCCCTGGAATCCTCTCGGACAGCTGCAGGCTGGCCTGGGAAACGACATGCGGAGCTTGCAGCTTCCATGCCGAGTCAGCCTACCCCGCATCTCGACTCCAGGCGCGTGATGTTGTCAGACGTTGGAATTGGGTCCCATGGGGAGAGAGCCTTAGCTAGGGTTAGGGTTCGGGCTGGGAACGACGCCAGGGCCGAAGCGACTCCGGTCTCGTGATCTCCCTTGAGGGCTGAAGTGAGGGCCCGTGCCAGAATTCGGCTCAATTGCAGGTTTAGGGATCGAGGCAGACTTAGGTTTCCGTGGAGGGTCCCGGTTTGCGGTTAGGGTTAGAGTTAGGGTTAGTACTCAGGAGGCTCAAGGCGCCGAACCCAGAGCAGGGCAGTGGTCTCCGCGAAGGGCTGAGTTGAGAGCACAAGGGGCGGTGCCGGTCAGGATCCGTCTTTGGATGCCAAGGCCACTCTCGTCAGTCCGCCCCTGGTCGAGGAGGCCTCCAGATTCCTCACGGGCAGCTGTAGCCGGGTATGTGAAACGACATGGGGAGCTTCCAGCTTCCATGCCGAGTCAGTCTACACTG
>NW_024414121.1:0-274 GCF_014898765.1 Herpailurus yagouaroundi | reverse complement strand
CTGAGTGAGGGCCCATGCCAGAAGGCGGCTCAATTGCAGGGTTAGGGTTCAAGGGAGGCTTTGGTTTCGCTGGAGGTTCCCGGATCGGGGTAGGGTTAGGGTTAGGGTTAGCTCCCAGGAGGCTCCAGTCGCCGAACCCTCAGCAGGGCAGTAGTCTCCGCCTAGGTCTGAGTGAGGGCACAAGGGACGGTGCCGATCAGGATCCATCTTTGGCTGCCAAGGCCATACACGTCGATCCCCCCTGGTCGAGGAGGCCTCCGGAAACCTCACGGGC
>NW_024414120.1:692-1024 GCF_014898765.1 Herpailurus yagouaroundi | reverse complement strand
CCCACTGGGACTGACCTGATCCTGGTAACTCTGGTCCTGACTTTGGCCTCTTCTGTACCAGGTGACTCTGGCTCCACCTGGGCCTCACCTGTAACTGGTGACTCTGATCCTAAGCATGGCCTCACCTGACCTGGTGACTGTGGTTCCCATCGGAACCTCACCTGGACCTCATGTCTCTGGTCACACCTGGGCCTCACAAGGACCTGGTGTCTCTGGTACCCACCTGGGTAGCATCAGGATATGATTACACTGTTCACTAACACTCATCCAGCCTGACCTAATAACTCTGGTCTTCACCTGGGGCACACGAGGACATGGTGACACTGGTTCCC
>NW_024414120.1:0-592 GCF_014898765.1 Herpailurus yagouaroundi | reverse complement strand
TGGTACCCACCTGGGTAGCATCAGGATATGGTTACACTGTTCACTAACAGTGACCCAGCCGGACCTATTAACTCTGGTCTTCACCTGGGCCACACCTGGACATGGTGACACTGGTTCCCACCTGGGTCTCACCTGGACATGGTGAGTCGGATCCCCACCTGGTCCTCACCTGTAACTGGTGATTCTCGTTCCCACATGGACATCATGTGGACCTGGTGGCTGCAGTGTTTCTAGCTTCTCATGTACCTCGTGACTCTGGTCCCCACCAGGGCCTCACCGGGACCTGGTGAGTGTGGTTGCCACCTGCACCTCACCTGGACCTGGTGATTCTGGTCTGCACCTGAGACTACCCTGGATCTGGTGACTGTGGTCCCCACCTGGGCTTCACCTGGATTTGGTGACTCCGATCCCCATCTGGGCCTCACCTGGCCCTGTTGACCATGGTCCTCAACTGGGCAAAATTGGGACCCGGTGACTGTGTTCCACAACTGGACCTCACCTGGACCAGGTGACTCTGGTCCCCCTCTGGGTCTCACCGTGCCCTAGTGACTGTGAACCCCACTTTGGCCTGACTTGGACCTGCTGACCCTGG
>NW_024414119.1:534-1058 GCF_014898765.1 Herpailurus yagouaroundi | reverse complement strand
GGGGACCCTCCTGCCGGAGGCACCCGCGCCGGGGCTGCCCGGGCCACGGAGGAGCGCCCGCCCCCCGCGCGGGGGCACCAGTCGGGAATAAACTTCCCGACCGCAGCTCCAAGCCCAGGAAAGAGTCTCCATTTTGCTCCCCAAGTGGCCGCGGCTGTCCCGCCGCCGCCACCCCTGCCCCTGCGCCCGCGAAGCGGGGTGGACGCCGGCCCCGCGCCCCCTCCTCCGCCCCCTCCCCGGCTCGGGGTCTCCCTCCTCTGCGCCCAGCTGGCGGACGCCAAAGGCGGTGCTCTAGCGCCCACTATTTCAAAAGCCCGGAATATGATTTGACCAGGACTGAGAGCCACTCCGAGAGAGAGAGGGAGAGAGCGAGCGAGGAGGAAAAAGTTGCTCTACCCTTTCGTCAACTTTTCGCTAACTTTCGCTTTTCGCTCCCCTCCACCCCCAGCCCTCCCCCTCCGCCCCCCTCCCCGGCCCCCACCGCGCGCCTCGGGTTCCCGGGCCCGAGCGCCTGACACTGGGGG
>NW_024414119.1:0-524 GCF_014898765.1 Herpailurus yagouaroundi | reverse complement strand
GGGGACCCTCCTGCCGGAGGCACCCGCGCCGGGGCTGCCCGGGCCACGGAGGAGCGCCCGCCCCCCGCGCGGGGGCACCAGTCGGGAATAAACTTCCCGACCGCAGCTCCAAGCCCAGGAAAGAGTCTCCATTTTGCTCCCCAAGTGGCCGCGGCTGTCCCGCCGCCGCCACCCCTGCCCCTGCGCCCGCGAAGCGGGGTGGACGCCGGCCCCGCGCCCCCTCCTCCGCCCCCTCCCCGGCTCGGGGTCTCCCTCCTCTGCGCCCAGCTGGCGGACGCCAAAGGCGGTGCTCTAGCGCCCACTATTTCAAAAGCCCGGAATATGATTTGACCAGGACTGAGAGCCACTCCGAGAGAGAGAGGGAGAGAGCGAGCGAGGAGGAAAAAGTTGCTCTACCCTTTCGTCAACTTTTCGCTAACTTTCGCTTTTCGCTCCCCTCCACCCCCAGCCCTCCCCCTCCGCCCCCCTCCCCGGCCCCCACCGCGCGCCTCGGGTTCCCGGGCCCGAGCGCCTGACACTGGGGG
>NW_024414118.1:686-1091 GCF_014898765.1 Herpailurus yagouaroundi | reverse complement strand
GGATAGTGTTAGGGTTAGGGTAACTGTTAGAGTTTAGGGATAGTGTTAGGGTTAGTGTTTAGGGATAGTGTTAGGGTTAGGTTTAGCGTTTATTGATAGCATTAGATTTAGGCTTAGGGTTTAGGGAGAGTTTTAGCGTTAGGGATGGGGATAGGGTGTAGGGATAGTGTTAGGGTTAGTCTTATGGTATAGGGATAGGGTTAGCTTTAGTGTTAGTGTTCTGGTTTAGGGTTAGGGTCAGGTTTACTGTTTACGGAGAGAGGAAGCATGAGAATTTAAGGTATTGTCTTAGGGTAAGGTTTAGGGACTGCCTCGAGGTCTGGGTGAATCCTGGTCAGAGGGTTTTCGATTGGAGTCAGTGTTGGCAGTGTCCCATTCATCGCCAGGTGCCTTCAGATGTACAAG
>NW_024414118.1:0-586 GCF_014898765.1 Herpailurus yagouaroundi | reverse complement strand
GTAGGGATAGTGTTAGGGTTAGTGTTATTTTTTAGGGATAGGGTTAGCTTTAGTGTTACTGTTCTGGTTTAGGGTTAGGGTCAGATTTACTGTTTACGGAGAGAGGTAGCATGAGAGTTTAAGGTATTGTCTTAGCGTAAGTTTTAGGGACTGCCTCGGGGTCTGGGTGAATCCTGGTCAGAGGGTTCTCGATTGGAGTCAGTGTTGGCAGTGTCCCATTCATCGCCAGGTGCATTCAGATGTACAAGGCGGATGGCTACTGTAAACAAAGTTGCAGTCTGTGGAGAGAGGAATGGGAAGAAACCCCCATAAGTTTTCAGGCGAAATCTGCAATTTTTCTTAGTTTATCAGAAAAATCTTTGGTAGAAAGTCTCCACTCATGGGGTAGCATTTCATTCCTAAATATGTTTGTCGTAGCTGCAAGTTGAGTTTGGCGCCTAACAGTGCATTACACTTTCCAAGCAAACCAAGCTTACGGCAGTCCTCTTCGAAAGAATAGCTAAGAAAAAACTAACGTAAAGTTGCTTGTTCCACTTACTTTACTATAGAAGTGGAAAAACGTGGGATGTTCGGTTTTGCTCTACCT
>NW_024414117.1:532-1054 GCF_014898765.1 Herpailurus yagouaroundi | reverse complement strand
GCGGGCTCCGCGCGCGGGCCGTGGGCGCAGAGGCGCGAGTTCTCCCGCACCCGGGGGTTTCGGTTGCCCCGAGCGTGCGGGGCGTGCGGTGGGCTCCGTCGGCGGCCCCCTCCCCGGGCGCCGCGGAACTACAGAAACCGGCCTGCCGGCTGCAGAAACGCTGAGTCCAGATTTCAGCGTGTCATGGGCTGCAACCCCGCCGAAACACGTGCGGGGCGTCCGAAAACACCGCCGTTCCGCAGTCAATCGCCCCGATATTAATTAACGCATTAATAAGAGGGCGCCATTAGCCATGTGCCCACACAAATGGCCGTGCAAGAGGAATGCACCCGCATGGAAACAAAGTTACTTTCTTAAAGCTGTATTTCTCCCCCCCCCCTCCACGAGCACACGCGCACATACACACAGAAACACGCGCAGACACGGGCACACACCAACACACATTCCCCGGGCCCGGCCGGCGCGACGGTCCCCGGCACCCCGTGCCCAGCCCCAGGTCTGCCCCCGCAACCCCGGCCCCCC
>NW_024414117.1:0-522 GCF_014898765.1 Herpailurus yagouaroundi | reverse complement strand
GCGGGCTCCGCGCGCGGGCCGTGGGCGCAGAGGCGCGAGTTCTCCCGCACCCGGGGGTTTCGGTTGCCCCGAGCGTGCGGGGCGTGCGGTGGGCTCCGTCGGCGGCCCCCTCCCCGGGCGCCGCGGAACTACAGAAACCGGCCTGCCGGCTGCAGAAACGCTGAGTCCAGATTTCAGCGTGTCATGGGCTGCAACCCCGCCGAAACACGTGCGGGGCGTCCGAAAACACCGCCGTTCCGCAGTCAATCGCCCCGATATTAATTAACGCATTAATAAGAGGGCGCCATTAGCCATGTGCCCACACAAATGGCCGTGCAAGAGGAATGCACCCGCATGGAAACAAAGTTACTTTCTTAAAGCTGTATTTCTCCCCCCCCCCTCCACGAGCACACGCGCACATACACACAGAAACACGCGCAGACACGGGCACACACCAACACACATTCCCCGGGCCCGGCCGGCGCGACGGTCCCCGGCACCCCGTGCCCAGCCCCAGGTCTGCCCCCGCAACCCCGGCCCCCC
>NW_024414116.1:673-1336 GCF_014898765.1 Herpailurus yagouaroundi | reverse complement strand
GGAGGGCGGCGGCGGCGAGGCCGGGCGCCGAGTCGCGGCCGCTCCCGGCGGCTTCTTCCCGAGGAGGATTTTGTAAATCTCACAAAATGGCGCGCGCTCCAAACCTGCGCAGCGAGAAGCGCCGGGGCCCGAGCGGCGGCGGCGGCGGCGGCGGCGGCTCCTCCGCCAGGAGAGCCCGAACCGCTCGCCCCCGAGTCCCCGCACAGACAGACAGACACACACACACACTCACACACACACACGCACGCACACTCGCCCTCGCACACGCTCACTCACACACACTCTCACACTCACACCGGTCCCGCCCGCTCGCCGGCGGCGGCAGCGGCACCAACAGCAGCAGCAGGAACAGCAGCAGCAGAAGCGGCGGCGGCGGCGGCGGCGCCCGCACCCCCCGCTCGAGGTGTCCGCTCCCAGAGCCCGACCTGGGCCGCGATCAGCAGCAGCGACGGCAGCAGTCTCCCCGAATCCCCCCGCCGCTCTTGCCGCCGCCACCCCCGCCTCACTCCAATGGGGCTTTTTATTATTATTCGGGCGGGAAGCGAAAGGGTTTAAAAAAAAACCAACCAACAAAATGGCGACGGACCGACCCGGTCGCTATAGCAACTGTCAATCAAAACGCAAAACCCCGGCTGACGTGCTGACGTCCTCCTCCCGCCCCCC
>NW_024414116.1:0-663 GCF_014898765.1 Herpailurus yagouaroundi | reverse complement strand
GGAGGGCGGCGGCGGCGAGGCCGGGCGCCGAGTCGCGGCCGCTCCCGGCGGCTTCTTCCCGAGGAGGATTTTGTAAATCTCACAAAATGGCGCGCGCTCCAAACCTGCGCAGCGAGAAGCGCCGGGGCCCGAGCGGCGGCGGCGGCGGCGGCGGCGGCTCCTCCGCCAGGAGAGCCCGAACCGCTCGCCCCCGAGTCCCCGCACAGACAGACAGACACACACACACACTCACACACACACACGCACGCACACTCGCCCTCGCACACGCTCACTCACACACACTCTCACACTCACACCGGTCCCGCCCGCTCGCCGGCGGCGGCAGCGGCACCAACAGCAGCAGCAGGAACAGCAGCAGCAGAAGCGGCGGCGGCGGCGGCGGCGCCCGCACCCCCCGCTCGAGGTGTCCGCTCCCAGAGCCCGACCTGGGCCGCGATCAGCAGCAGCGACGGCAGCAGTCTCCCCGAATCCCCCCGCCGCTCTTGCCGCCGCCACCCCCGCCTCACTCCAATGGGGCTTTTTATTATTATTCGGGCGGGAAGCGAAAGGGTTTAAAAAAAAACCAACCAACAAAATGGCGACGGACCGACCCGGTCGCTATAGCAACTGTCAATCAAAACGCAAAACCCCGGCTGACGTGCTGACGTCCTCCTCCCGCCCCCC
>NW_024414115.1:508-1006 GCF_014898765.1 Herpailurus yagouaroundi | reverse complement strand
GGGGGGGGGTGGCTGGAGCCCGTGGGACCTGAGCCCCGTGTCTTCTCTTTCTCCGCGCGGGGTCTGCAGGACGGAGGGGGCCAGGAGGGGGCCCCTTCGTGAGCCTGCCCCGGGCTGTTTGTATGAGAGTGCGGGCCGGCCCCCGCCCGACCCCCACTCGCGTGCAACCCCGCACAGTTTGCAAAAGTAGTTTTGGCGATTGTTGCTCGGGCTGGCGGCGGCGTGGCGGCCGGAGCCCGAGCGGTATTGCGGCGTGCGCGTGTGTGTGTTGGGGAGATTAGGACGCGACTTGAATATTTATGAGCTTTGCTCGACACGGACTCGCCGTGTTTACTTGGCTCTTTGTTCCTCCCCCCTCCCCCGGCACACACTCACACTCACTCGCACACGCACCCCTGCCTGCAAACTTGCACGGCTCGGGGCGCGCCGCCGGGTGGCCGCGGCCCCCGCCCCGCCCCGCGAGCTGCCCCGATGAGGCGGCAGCCACAGGTAAGCGGC
>NW_024414115.1:0-498 GCF_014898765.1 Herpailurus yagouaroundi | reverse complement strand
GGGGGGGGGTGGCTGGAGCCCGTGGGACCTGAGCCCCGTGTCTTCTCTTTCTCCGCGCGGGGTCTGCAGGACGGAGGGGGCCAGGAGGGGGCCCCTTCGTGAGCCTGCCCCGGGCTGTTTGTATGAGAGTGCGGGCCGGCCCCCGCCCGACCCCCACTCGCGTGCAACCCCGCACAGTTTGCAAAAGTAGTTTTGGCGATTGTTGCTCGGGCTGGCGGCGGCGTGGCGGCCGGAGCCCGAGCGGTATTGCGGCGTGCGCGTGTGTGTGTTGGGGAGATTAGGACGCGACTTGAATATTTATGAGCTTTGCTCGACACGGACTCGCCGTGTTTACTTGGCTCTTTGTTCCTCCCCCCTCCCCCGGCACACACTCACACTCACTCGCACACGCACCCCTGCCTGCAAACTTGCACGGCTCGGGGCGCGCCGCCGGGTGGCCGCGGCCCCCGCCCCGCCCCGCGAGCTGCCCCGATGAGGCGGCAGCCACAGGTAAGCGGC
>NW_024414114.1:592-1174 GCF_014898765.1 Herpailurus yagouaroundi | reverse complement strand
CCGAGCCCCGGCGGGGCGTCCCCGCGTCCTGTGCCGAGTTCGCGTCGCGTGGCGCGCAGGCCGCGTACCCGCAGGGCTGCCCCCGCCGGTCCTCCGCTCCGGGTCCGCGAACGCAGGCCGCCGCCGCCGCCGCCGCCACCGCCCAGCCGCGCGCCCCGGGAAAGGAAGTCGGGAGAAGAGGCGGGGCCGCCGCGGGGCCGGAAGGTGACAGCGGCCGGGCGGTCACGCGCTCCGGGGAGGGGGCCTGGCGGGCGCGCACCTGGCGGGGTGCTCCACGGCGGGATCGCCTCCGCTTCCCTGTCCCGGCCCACGGTCTGGCCGTGCGACCTTCGGGACCCCGCGCCCTAAACACTCCTCCCGGGGCCGGCTGCCTCCCTTCGTCGAGGTGGATGCTTTGGGCTTTGCCCCTGACTTGGCGCCGGCTCCGGGATGCCCGAGAAGCCGCCCCGAGGCCGCTGGGCTGGGGGACCCGCGGGGTCGCCCCGCCGACCCGCGCCCCGTGCTCCCGGAGCCTCTCTGCCCGCGTTCGTGGTCCCCGGCTTGGGCCCCGCGAGGTCCCGGCTGCTCCCGGGGCTCCGACTG
>NW_024414114.1:0-582 GCF_014898765.1 Herpailurus yagouaroundi | reverse complement strand
CCGAGCCCCGGCGGGGCGTCCCCGCGTCCTGTGCCGAGTTCGCGTCGCGTGGCGCGCAGGCCGCGTACCCGCAGGGCTGCCCCCGCCGGTCCTCCGCTCCGGGTCCGCGAACGCAGGCCGCCGCCGCCGCCGCCGCCACCGCCCAGCCGCGCGCCCCGGGAAAGGAAGTCGGGAGAAGAGGCGGGGCCGCCGCGGGGCCGGAAGGTGACAGCGGCCGGGCGGTCACGCGCTCCGGGGAGGGGGCCTGGCGGGCGCGCACCTGGCGGGGTGCTCCACGGCGGGATCGCCTCCGCTTCCCTGTCCCGGCCCACGGTCTGGCCGTGCGACCTTCGGGACCCCGCGCCCTAAACACTCCTCCCGGGGCCGGCTGCCTCCCTTCGTCGAGGTGGATGCTTTGGGCTTTGCCCCTGACTTGGCGCCGGCTCCGGGATGCCCGAGAAGCCGCCCCGAGGCCGCTGGGCTGGGGGACCCGCGGGGTCGCCCCGCCGACCCGCGCCCCGTGCTCCCGGAGCCTCTCTGCCCGCGTTCGTGGTCCCCGGCTTGGGCCCCGCGAGGTCCCGGCTGCTCCCGGGGCTCCGACTG
>NW_024414113.1:654-1395 GCF_014898765.1 Herpailurus yagouaroundi | reverse complement strand
AACCCATGGAGGGGCTGCTAGGGATTCTGTGTCTCCCACTTCTCCAACCTTCCCCGTAAGTCTCTCAGCTTAGACCCCATGGACTGGAGGCTGGGTGGGATATTCTGACCCTTTCTTCTCAGGTAAAGGGAGAGGCTTCACCCATGATGAGCTATGGAAAGACAGCCCCGGTCGGGGAGGCCCGGGGCGAGCAGCCCCGGTCTGGGAGGCCCGGGGCGAGCAGCCCTGGGTGTGGAGGCCCGTGCCGAGCAGCACCGGGCTTGGAGGCCCAGGCCGAGCAACCCTCGGGCAGGGTGGCCTGGGGCAAGCAGCCCCTGGCGGGGATGCCCGGGTCGAGTAGCCCCGGGAGGGGTGGCAGGGGCAGAGCAGCCCCGGGCAAGGAGGCTGGGGCGAGCAAATCCGGTCGGGGGTGCCTGGGTGGAGCAGCCCCGGGCGGGGAGGCCCGGGGAGAGCAGCCCCCGAGAAGGGAGGCCCGGTACGAGCAGCCCGCGGGTGGTGAGGCCTGGGCCGAGCCGCCCCGGGCGGGGAGGCCCGTAGCAAGCAGCCCCTGGCTGGAAGGCCTGGGTAGAGCAGCCCCGGGAAGGGTGGCCGGGGCAGAGCAGACCCGGGCGAGAAGGCCAAGGCGAGCAGCCCTGGTCGGGGGGGTGCGGGGCAAGCAGCCCAGGGCGGGGAGTGCCGTGGCGACCAACCCAGTGCGTGGAGGCCCGGGCCGAGCATCGCCGGGCGGGTAGGCTGGGGGCG
>NW_024414113.1:0-554 GCF_014898765.1 Herpailurus yagouaroundi | reverse complement strand
GGGCGACCAGCTCCGGCCGGGGTGGCCCGGGGCGAACCGCCCAGGGCGGGGAGGGCCGGGTCGACCAGCCCCAGTAGGGGAGGCCCGGGGCGAGCAGCCCTGGCCGTGGAGGCCCGGGCTGAGCAGCCCTGGCCGAGGAGGCCCGGGCCGAGCAGCGCCAGGCGGGGAGGCCGGGGTGGAGCAGCCCTGGGCAGGGAGGCCCGGGTCGAGCAGCCCCGGGAGGGGTGGCCTGGGCAGAGCAGCCAAGGGACGGGTGGCCGGGGCAGAGCAGCCCCGAGCGAGGAGGCCGTGTCGAGCAGCCCCGGGCGGGGGGAGCGCGGGGCGATCTGCCCCGGGCGGGGAGGCCAGGGGCTAGCAACCCCGGGAGGGGGGAGGCCCAGAGCGAGCAGCCCCGGGAGGGAGGAGGCCTGGGATGAGCAGCCCCGGGCCGGAGGCCAGGTGCCAGCAGCCCCGGGCGGGGCACCGGGTGCGAGCAGGCCCGGGCGGGGTAGCCCGGGTCGGGAAGCACGGGCGGGGAGGCCCAGGGCGAGCACCTCGGGACTGGACCCCGGGCC
>NW_024414112.1:645-1090 GCF_014898765.1 Herpailurus yagouaroundi | reverse complement strand
TTGTCAGTTGAAGAAATTGTGATGTTCAGTGAAGCTGTACTTCAACTTCCAGTTTTAGAAGCAGGTTAACACTGTAATACAGTGGGCGTATAGAAATAAATCTTACTTTTGAAGATAAGTATGTAGTGTTTCAGCCAAAATCTGGCGTATACTTGGGAATATCAGAAAGATCTTTGGCAGAATGACTCAACCCAAGGATCTTATTTACACACCTAACAAACTTTGCAGTAGCTGCAATTTGCGTTTTGTGCCTAAGAATGAAGTACACTTTCAAAGCAAACTACGATTAAAGAAACCCTCTTACAACAAAATGTTAAGAAAGAACTAACACAAACTTGATTGTTCCACTTACTTAACATTATAAGTTGAATAAGTTGTGATGTTCAAAGAAGCTCTACTTCAACTTCAAGTTTTGGAAGCTGTTTAACACTGTAATAGAGTGGGC
>NW_024414112.1:0-545 GCF_014898765.1 Herpailurus yagouaroundi | reverse complement strand
TTTTTCAGCCTAAATCTGGCGTATTCTTTGGAATATCAGAAAGATCTTTGGCAGAATGACTCCTCTCATGGAGCTGATTTTCACACCTACAAACTTTGCAGTAGCTGCAAGTTGAGTTTTAGGCCTAAGAACGCAATACACTTTCAAAGCAAACTACGATCACAAAAACCATGTAACTACGAAATTTTAAGAGAGAACTAACACATACTTGACTGTTGCACTAATTTAACTTTGTACGTTGAAAAACTTGTGATGTTCAATGAAGCTCTACTTCAACTTCAAGGTTTGGAAGCAGTTTAACACTGTAATATAGTTGTCATATAGAAATAAATCTTACTTTTGAAGATAAGTATGCAGTTTTTCAGCCAAAATCTGTCATATTCTTTGGAATATCAGAAAGATCTTTGGCAGAATGACTCAACTCATGGAGCTGATTTACACACCAGACAATCTTTCCAGTAGCTGCAAGTTGCGTTTTGTGCCTATGAATGAACTACACTTTCAAAGAAAACTACGATTAAAGAAACCCTCTTACAACTAATTGT
>NW_024414111.1:614-1046 GCF_014898765.1 Herpailurus yagouaroundi | reverse complement strand
TTGTACTTTACACTTACATCTATGATCCATTTGAGTGAATGATCGTATAAGTGATGAATTTAGGTCAAGGCTTCTTTTTATAAATTTATTTTTTTAATTTTTTTTCAACGTTTTTTTATTTATTTTTGGGACAGAGATAGACAGAGCATGAACGGAGGAGGGGCAGAGAGAGAGGGAGACACAGAATCGGAAACAGGCTGCTGGCTCCAAGCCATCAGCCCAGAGCGTGATGCAGGGCTCGAAATCAGGGACCGCGAGATCGTGACCTGGCTGATGTTGGACGCTCAACCGACTGCACCACCCAGGCGCCCCGGTCAAAGCTTCTTTTAATTAATTAATTAATTAATTAATTAATTAATTAATTAATTAATTAATTAATTAATTAATTAATGAACCGATTGATTAAACAATTAATTACTTAGTTAATTGATG
>NW_024414111.1:0-514 GCF_014898765.1 Herpailurus yagouaroundi | reverse complement strand
TTAGGTTGGCTATATGTCATTATCAGAAGTTGGGTGAGGATGCTTGTATATGGGGTCAGTTTCTGGATTCTCTGTTCTATCTCTTGATCTGTGTGTCCGTCTTTCTTCAATATCACACTGCCTTGATTACTGGACGTTCATATTAAGTCTTAAAATGGTGCAATATGAGTTCTCCAACTTGGTTATTTTTCAGAGCTGTTTGGCTGTTCTCGTTCCTTTGTCTTTTCACACATATTTTAGAATGAGCTTGCTGAAGTCCAGAAAAAAATCCTGTGATGTCGCCTCGGATTATGTTCAATCTCTAGATCAAGTTGATAATTGACATCTTAGTAGCGAGGCTTCCATGGATAGATATGGCATATCTCTACATTTATTTATACCTCCTTGATTTTACCCAATCAGCCTTCTGTGGCTTTTCGCGTACAGATCCTGTGCATGGTTGTTAGAGTTAAATGTAAGTATTTCACTGTTTGGTGTGGTATTAAATGGTTCTTTAAAAAAAACAGTTCATATT
>NW_024414110.1:1111-1925 GCF_014898765.1 Herpailurus yagouaroundi | reverse complement strand
TGTCCGGGGAGGGCCCCACCCCCCAACCCCTCCGTGCGGAGGTGCCATCTGTCGGGCTGGTTCATGTTTGTCCATCTTCCTTACTCCTTTTAGTAGACAGAAGGTGGCTTGTGACACAGCCGGGGACTACTTCGAATGAGACTGAGGATTTCCCTTGGGAAGTGGGTGCGAGAGGGAGGACAGGTCGATGGGGAACCAGGAGACTGTTGGCCCGTCGCTTTAGAGGAAAGAGTGTCCTTGTTGGGCCCTCACCCAGGGTGGATGAGTCAGAACTGTCCCTGGCCAGGCCTCCCTTAGTCCTTCGCCCATATCACTCCATGCCTGTGTTTGGCCTCTGGACCCTAAGACACCACGGTGGTCATGTGTTTAACTCCCCATCAGATTCACCAGTCCCCGCCATGCCACGCCCTCCCAGACGCACCCCCACCCCTGGAAGGCATTAAGAGTGAGATGGCATCCTCCACATCCAGGATTGATTCCCAAAGGGTTTATTGGGGTTTCCTGGGTCAGGAAACCAGGAGGGGTCGCTTTTGGACCCCAAACAATGTGAGTTCTTCAGACATCCTCTTTGCCCTTCTCTTTCCCCCTCCCCTCCCCTCCTCTCCTCTCCTCTTCTCTTCTCTTTTCTTCTCTCCCCTCCCCCACAGCTTGGGAGCCGCAGCCTGAGGGTTTGGGGGAGGTGCAGAAAGCCATTCAATGGAGAGAAGTCCCAGGCTCGGACTTTAACAGACAGCCATGTGCATTTGAATGAAATGATTGAATGAGGGCCATTGGAATGGATGGCCCTGAACCTCCCTTCTGCCACCCGCCACCC
>NW_024414110.1:0-1011 GCF_014898765.1 Herpailurus yagouaroundi | reverse complement strand
GTGTGTGTGTGTGTGTGTGTGTGTGTTTACACGGACGCACCCGCGGAGGGTGGTGGGGCATGCTCACGTTGGCTCCTGCAAACTCCATTCATTCTGGGAATGTTCTGTTGTTTCTGCTGAGTTGCCAGTTGCTGCGATGAGCCAAGCTATACTCCTCCCGTTGCCGAGTTCTTAAAAAGGCCGAGTCTCCGGTTTTCTCGGTGAATGGACTGACCCACACCTTCCCATCCCGCCGGACCCCTTCTGCAAATACTTGCACTCAAAGGGTTCTTTCACCTCGTCCAGAAAACAAACAACAGCCACCCACACCCACCCCATTGCCACAGATACGCAACCCACACAACAAAACTCCAGCTGGCCTCCTTCTGCCTCCATGTACTTTATTTTATTTTTATTTTTTTAAATATTTTTATTTATTTATGATAGTCATAGAGAGAGAGAGAGAGAGAGACAGAGAGAGAGAGAGAGAGAGACAGAGAGAGAGGCAGAGACAGAGGCAGAGGGAGAAGCAGGCTCCATGCACAGGGAGGGAGCCCGACGTGGGATTCGATCCCGGGTCTCCAGGATCGCGCCCCGGGCCAAAGGCAGGCGCCAAACCGACCGCTGCGCCACCCAGGGCTCCCCTCCACGTACTTTAGAGAGTCACTGTCTTAGACGTGCCTTAGGCTCAAGGACTCGATGCGGTCTCCCTTTCTGTGGCACGGTCGGTCCCATCCATCCCCCGTTAGGCCCAAAGTAGAATTGCATGACCACACTGCTCACGGGAGCTGGAGAAGATATGCTAAGGTGACCGACCGGACCGACCGACCGACCGACCGGATGGGAGCACTGTCCATTCGAAAGGAAGGACCTACAGGCCGAGGCGTCTATAAACACGCTCCCTGGAAGTCTTTGGCTTTCGCGTGCCTCTGATGAAATCATTGCTCCGGAAACTCCAGCATCTATAGCCGGTCTTGTCCATGGTCTTCTGACCATGACTCGTCCTCCGTTCGCCTGACGTTCTGCCCAATT
>NW_024414109.1:528-1047 GCF_014898765.1 Herpailurus yagouaroundi | reverse complement strand
TCAGTCTACACCGCTTCTGGACCTAAGACGAGTGATATTGTCAGACGATGGAATGGGGTCCCCATGGGGAGAGAGCCTTAGCTAGGGTGAGGGTTCGGGCTAGGGACGTCGCCACGGCCGAAGCGACTCTGGTCTCGTGATCTCTCTCGAGGGCTGAAGTGAGGGCCCGTGCCAGAAGGCGGCTCAATTGCAGGGTTAGGGATCGAGTCTGGCTTAAGTTTCCGTGGAGGGTCCCAGTTTGGGGTAGGGTTAGGGTTAGGGTTAGCTCCCAGGAGGCTCCAGGCGCCGAATCCACAGCAGGGCAGTGGTCTCCGCGAAGGGCTGAGTTGAGGGCACAAGGGACGGTGCCGGTCAGGATCCGTCTTTGGCTGCCAAGGCCACAATCGTCGATCCGCCCCTGGTCGAGGAGGCCTCCGGAATCCTCACGGGCATCTGCAGCCGAGCCTGGGAAACGACATGGGGAGGTTCCAGCTTCCATGCCGACTCAGTCTACACCGCTTCTGGACCTCATACCAGTGA
>NW_024414109.1:0-428 GCF_014898765.1 Herpailurus yagouaroundi | reverse complement strand
AGGCGACGGTGCCGGTCAGGATCCGTCTTTGGCTGCCAAGGCCACTCTCGTCGATCCGCCACCGGTCGAGTAGGCATCCGGAAGCTTCACGGGCAGCTGCAGCCGGGCCTGGGAAACGACATGGGGAGTTTCCAGCTTCCATGCCGACTCAGTCTACACCGCTTCTGGACCTCATACCAGTGATGTTGTCAGACGTTGGAATGGGGTCCCCATGGGGAGAGAGCCTTAGCTATGGTTAGGGTTCGGGCCAGGAACGTCGCCACGGCCGAAGCGACTCCAGCCTCGTGATCTCCCTTGAGGGCTGAAGTGAGGGCCCATGCCAGAAGGCGGCTCAATTGCACGGTTAGGGTTCGAAGGAGGCTTAGGTTTCGGTGGAGGTTACCGGTTCTTGGTAGGGTTAGGGTTAGGGTTAGCTCCCAGGAGGCTCC
>NW_024414108.1:454-1718 GCF_014898765.1 Herpailurus yagouaroundi | reverse complement strand
TCCCGTAAGTTCCAAGGGTTGCAAATGCTTGCGGGGCCTCCCAGGGATGCGCCCCTTATGCATCTTCCAGAAGCAAGGCTGTGCGATACGCGACCCCTACCGGCCTCAGTGCACTCGGGGAAGTCAGGAGTGTGGCAGAAGGCGTACCGACCCTTGGCTTTAGACTGTCTTAAGCTCATCTGGAGAAACCTCTCTATGGTGCCTCCACCTGTCCCATGGACGGACACCTCGTTTCACACAATCAAGGGGTTGGAAAAACCCCGGTGGGGCAATACGACGACAGTACCGGATGCACAACTCGCTCGAGGGACACTGTGGGCAATCCTTCTCCGAGAACCCATGTTACTTCCCTAGTGTCAGCAGTGTCTGCAGGGTCCCGCGGGGCTCGGAGTTTCATGCCAGTGCCGTCTCCGTGCCTCTCGGGAGCATCAAGGTGGGGACACCGTCCAGCCCCTGACATCTGGTGTGTCGCTAACGTACACAAGTGTTGGAAAACTGACGCTGGCCAACAAGGAAAGCTCCCTGGGCTCCTGTGTACGAAAGGACACCGTGAGAGTGTGCTTGCGTGGCGGTGGCGGAGTGGGGCGAGAAGACCCCGCTTGCAACGAACATCTCGTTTCCTACAGTTAGCAGCCCTGGCACCCCCGAGACGGGGGTGCTGAACGCGACGTGTCCACCATGGGAGCTGTGTGGAACCGCAGAGCGACGATACCCTTTCCACACATAATGGGGTTTCAGCAAGTGACAATGTCTGGGAAACGACGCGCGGCCTGTACTGAGAGCGCCACACACTCCTGTGGTGAAACAACACTGGGCTGCAGCCTTGTTGTGACGACCCTCTCGTTTCTCGAAGCTAGACGTGTGTGCAAAGCTGTGCGGAGCCAGGCTGCAAAGAGCGCCACAGAGAGAACCCTGTGACACAGCACAGTGGGGAAGCCTTGTTGCATCGCAGCAAACGCCTCGTTTCACCAGGTTGGGATGCTTCGAACACCCCCGCGGCAACTCGCAGGGCAATGCCAATGACTCCACAGAGTGAAACCTCAGTGTGGGACCAGCCTCATTCCTTGTACCTTCACGAAGGAAGAGGCCTTTGGAAATAGCCTGCCATGCCTGCCTTGAAAGACCCATGTACTGAACTCTGCCAGAGAAACTCCAGTTGGGGAGAGGCAGCTTTCAACCAACACGCTGTTCCACTAAGGAGGAAGCGCTTGCTGGAGAGCACTTCGGGGCCGACAGGGTCCGTCCCCTCGACTCAGCTCCGGGA
>NW_024414108.1:0-354 GCF_014898765.1 Herpailurus yagouaroundi | reverse complement strand
AGCCCCTGCCCCCCACGCTGTGCAGCCAACAGGGGGCGGGATCCAGATGTCGAACAAGTTCTCCTTCGCCTAAAGTTCCAAGAGTTGGAAATGCTTGCGGGTCCTCCCAGGGATGCGCCCCGTGTGCATCTCCCAGAAGCAAGGCTGTACGGTTCTCGACCTCCCCTGTCCTCATTGGACTCGGGGAAGTCAAAGTGTGGCAGTAGGCGTAGCGGCCCTTGGCGGTACACTGTCCTAAGCTCATCTGGAGAAACGCTGCTACAGTGCTTCCACCTATCCCACAGACAGACTGTTCGTTTCACACACTCAAGGGGGTGGGAAAACCCCGGTGGGGCAATACGACGACAGTACCGG
>NW_024414107.1:806-1276 GCF_014898765.1 Herpailurus yagouaroundi | reverse complement strand
AGGGACGTCGCCAGGGCCGAAGCGACCGGTCTCGTGATTTCCCTCGAGGGTTGAAGTGAGGGCCCATGCCAGAAGGCGGCTCAATTGCAGGGTTAGGGATCGAGTCAGCCTTAGGTTTCCGTGTAGGGTCCCGGTTTGGGTTAGGGTTAGGGTTCGGGTTAGCACCCAGGACGCTCCAGGCGCCGACCCACAGCAGGGCAGTGGTCTCCGCGAAGGGCTGAGTTGAGGCCACAAGGGACGGTGCCGGTCAGGATCCGTCTTTGGCTGCCAAGGCCACACTCGTAGATCCGTCCGTGGTCGAGGAGGCCTCCGGAATCCTCACGGGCAGCTGTAGCCGGGCCTGGGGAACGACATGGGGAGCTTCCAGCTTCAATGCCGAGTCAGCCTGCCCTGCATCTGGGCTCCAGGCGCGTGATGTTGTCAGACATTGCAATTGGGTCCCATGGGGAGATAGCCTTAGCTAGGGTTAG
>NW_024414107.1:0-706 GCF_014898765.1 Herpailurus yagouaroundi | reverse complement strand
ACTCCAGTCTCGTGATCTCCCTTGAGGGCTGAAGTGGGCACAAGGGACGGTGCCGGTCAGGATCCGTCTTTGGCTGCCAAGGCCACACTCGTAGATCCGTCCCTGGTCGAGGAGGCCTCCGGAATCCTCACGGGTAGCTGTAGCCGGGCCTGGGGAACGACATGGGGAGCTTCCATCTTCCATGCCGAGTCAGCCTGCCCTGCATCTGGGCTCCAGGCGCGTGATGTTGTCAGACATTACAATTGGGTCTCATGGGGAGATAGCCTTAGCTAGGGTTAGGGTTTGGGCTAGGGACGTCGCCAGGGCCGAAGCGACTCCGATCTCGTGATCTCCCTCGAGGGCTGAAGTGAGGGGCCGTGCCAGAAGGCGGCTCAATTGCAGGGTTAGGGATCGAGGCAGCCTTAGGTTTCCGTGGAGGGTCCCGGTTTGGTGTAGGGTTAGGGTTAGGGTTAGCACCCAGGAGACTCCGGTCGCCGAACCCACAGCAGGGCAGTGGTGTCCGCGAAGGGCTGAGTTGAGGGCACAAGGGACGATGCCGGTTAGGATCCGTCTTTGGCTGCCAGGGCCACAGTCGTCGATCCGCCCCTGGTCGAGGAGGCCTCCGGAATCCTCACGGGCAGCTGCAGCCGGGCCTGGGAAACGACATGGGGAGCTTCCAGCTTCCATGCCGACTCAGTCTACATCGCTTCTGGACCTCAGACGACTG
>NW_024414106.1:597-1079 GCF_014898765.1 Herpailurus yagouaroundi | reverse complement strand
CGACTCCGGTCTCGTGATCTCCCTCGAGGGCTGAAGTGAGGGCCTGGGCCAGAAGGCCGCTCAATTGCAGGGTTAGGGATCGAGTCAGCCTTAGGTTTCCGTGGAGGTTCCCGGTTTGGGGTAGGGTTAGGGTTAGGGTTAGCACCCAGGAGGCTCCAGGCGCCGAACCCACAGCAGGGTAGTAGTCTCCACGAAGGGCTGAGTTGAGGGCACAAGGGACGGTGCCGGTCAGGATCCGTCTTTGGCTGCCAAGGCCACACTCGTCCATCTGCCCCTGGTAGAGGAGGCCTCCGGAGTCCTCACGGCAGCTGCAGCCGGGCCTGTGAAACGACATGGGGAGCTTCCAGCTTCCATGCCGACTCAGTCTACAGCGCTTCTGGACCTCAGACAAGTGATGTTGTCAGTCGTTGGAATGGGGTCCCCATGGGGAGAGAGCCTTAGCTAGGGTTAGGGTTCGGGCCAGGGACGTCGCCATGGCCGAA
>NW_024414106.1:0-497 GCF_014898765.1 Herpailurus yagouaroundi | reverse complement strand
CTCGGACAGCTGCAGGCTGGCCTGGGAAACGACATGGGGAGCTTCCAGCTTCCATTCCGAGTCAGCCTGCCCCGCATCTGGACTCCAGGCGCGTGATGTTCTCAGATGTTGGAATTGGGTCCCATGGGGAGAGAGCCTTAGCTAGGGTTAGGGATCGGGGTAGGGACGTCGCCAGGGCCGAAGCGACTCCGGGCTCGTGATCTCCCTCGAGGGCTGAAGTGAGGGCCCGTGCAAGAAGGCGGCTCAATTGCAGGGTTAGGAACTGTGGCAAGCTTAGGTTTCCGTGGAGGGTCCCGGTTTGGAGTCAGGTTAGGGTTAGGGTTAGCACCCAGGAGGCTCCAGGCGCCGAACCCACAGCAGGGCAGTGGTCTCCGTCAAGGTCTGAGTTGAGGGCACAAGGGAAGGTGCCGGTCAGGATCCATCTTTGGCTGCCAAGGCCATACACGTCGATCGCCCCTGGTCGAGGAGGCCTCCTGAATCCTCACGGGCAGCTGCAG
>NW_024414105.1:438-1090 GCF_014898765.1 Herpailurus yagouaroundi | reverse complement strand
CTGTTGCCTTGGCAGCCAAAGACGGATCCTGACCGGCACCGTCCCTTGTGCCCTCAACTCAGCCCTTCGCGGAGACCACTGCCCTGCTGTGGGTTCGGCGCCTGGAGCCTCCTGGGTGCTAACCCTAAACCTAACCCTACCCCAAACCGGGACCCACCACGGAAACCTAAGCCTGCCTCGATTCCTAACCATGCAATTGAGCCGCCTTCTGGCACGGGCCCTCACTTCAGCCCTCGAGGGAGATCACGAGACCGGAGTCGCTTCGGCCCTGGCGACATCCCTAGCCCGAACCCTAACCCTAGCTAAGGGTATCTCCCCATGGGACCCAATTGCAACGTCTGACAACATCACGCGCCTGGAGCCCAAATGCGGGGCAGGCTGACTCGGCATCGAAGCTGGAAGCTCCCCATGTCGTTTCCCAGACCAGCCTGCAGGTGTCCGAGAGAATTCCGGAGGCCTCCTCGACCAGGGAGGACAGACGTGTATGGCCTTGGCAGCGAAAGATGGATCCTGACCGGCACTGTCCCTTGTGCCCTCAACTCAGACCTTGGCGGAGACTACTGCCCTGCCGGGTGTTCGGAGCCTGGAGCCTCCTGGGAGCTAACCCTAACCCTAACCCTACCCCGAACCGGGAACCTCCACCGAAACCCCC
>NW_024414105.1:0-338 GCF_014898765.1 Herpailurus yagouaroundi | reverse complement strand
GATCGACGTGTATGGCCTTGGCATCCAAAGATGGATCCTGACCGGCTTGTCCCTTGTGCCCTCAACTCAGACCTTGGCGGAGACTACTGCCCTGCTGGGTGTTCGGGGCCTGGATCCTCTTGGGAGCTAACCCTAACCCTAACCCTACCCCGAACCGGGAACCTCCACCGAAACCTAAGCCTCCCTCGAACCCTAACCCTGCAATTGAGCCGCCTTCTGGCATGGGCCCTCACTTCAGCCCATAAGGGAGATCACGAGACTGGAGTCGCTTCGGCCCTGGCGACGTCCCTGGCCCGAACCCTAATCCTAGCTAAGGCTCTCTCCCCATGGGTCCCCAT
>NW_024414104.1:524-1201 GCF_014898765.1 Herpailurus yagouaroundi | reverse complement strand
GGGCGGATCGACGAGTGTGGCCTTGGCAGCCAAAGACGGATCCTGACCGGCACCGTCCCTTGTGCCCTCAACTCAGCCCTTCGCGGAGACCACTGCCCTGCTGTGGGTTCGGTGCCTGGATCCTCCTGGGTGCTAACCCTAACCCTAAACCTACCCCAAACCGGGACCCTCCACGGAAACCTAAGCCTGCCTCGATCCATAACCCTGCAATTGAGCCGCCTTCTGGCACGAGCCCTCACTTCAGCCCTCGAGGGAGATCAGGAGACCGGAGTCGCTTCGGCCCTGGCGACGTCCCTGGCCCGAACCCGAACCCTAGCTAAGGCTCTCTCCCCATAGGACCCAATTGCAACGTCTGATAACATCACTCGTCTGAGGTCCATATAAGCGGTGTAGACTGAGTCGGCATGGATGCTGGAAGCTCCCCATGTCGTTTTCCAGGACAGCCTGCAGCTGTCCGAGAGGATTCCGGTGGCCTCCTCGACCAGGGGGGATCGACGTTTATGGCCTTGGCAGCCAAAGATGGATCCTGACCGGCACCGTCCCTTGTGCCCTCAACTCAGACCTTGGCGGAGACTACGCCCTGCTGAGGGTTCGGCGCCTGGAGCCTCCTGGGAGCTAACCCTAACCCTGACCCTACCCCGAACCGGGAACCTCCAACGAAACCTAAGCCTCCCTCT
>NW_024414104.1:0-424 GCF_014898765.1 Herpailurus yagouaroundi | reverse complement strand
ACCAGGGGGGATCGACGTGTATGGCCATGGCAGCCAAAGATGGATCCTGACCGGTACCGTCCCTTGTGCCCTCAATTCAGACCTTGGCGGAGACTACTGCCCTGCTGAGTGTTCGGCGCCTGGAGCCTCCTGGGAGCTAACCCTAACCCTAACCCTACCCCGAACCGGGTACCTCCACCGAAACCTAAGCCTCCCTCGAACCCTAACCCTGCAATTGAGTCGCCTTCTGACATGGGCCCTCACTTCAGCCCATAAATGAGATCACGAGACTGGAGTTGCTTCGACCCTGGCGACGTCCCTGGCCCGAAACCTAACCCTAGCTAAGGCTCTCTCCCTATGGGGACCCCATTCCAACGTCTGACAACATCACTCGTCTCAGGTCCAGAAGCGTGTAGACTGAGTCGGCATGGAAGCTGGAAGCTCC
>NW_024414103.1:469-1001 GCF_014898765.1 Herpailurus yagouaroundi | reverse complement strand
TGTAGACTGACTCGGCATGGAAGCTGGAAGCTTCCATGCCGAGTCAGTCTACACCGCTTCTGGACCTCAGACGAGTGATGTTGTGAGACGTTGGAATGGGGTCCCCATGGGGAGAGAGCCTTAGCTAGGGTTAGGGTTCTGGCCAAGGCAGTCGCCAGGGCCGAAGCGACTCCGGTCTCGTGATCTCCTTCGAGGGCTGAAGTGAGGGCCCGTGCAAGAAGGCGGCTCAAATGCATTGTTATGGATCGAGGCAGGCTTAGGTTTCCTTGGAGGGTCCCGGTTTGGGGTTAGGTTAGGGTTAGGCTTAGCTCCCAGGAGGCTCCAGGCGCCGAACCCTCAGCAGGGCAGTAGTCTCCGCCAAGGTCTGAGTTGAGGGCACAAGGGAAGGTGCCGGTCAGGATCCATCTTGGGCTGCCAAGGCCATACACGTCGATGCCCCCTGGTCGAGGAGGCCTCCGGAATCCTCTCGGACAGCTGCAGGCTGGCCTGGGAAATGACATGGGGAGCTTCCAGCTTCCATTCCGAGTCAGCC
>NW_024414103.1:0-369 GCF_014898765.1 Herpailurus yagouaroundi | reverse complement strand
TGATGTTGTCAGACGTTGGAATGGGGTCCCCATGGGGAGAGAGCCTTAGATAGGGTTAGGGTTTGGGCCAGGGATGTCGCCAGGGCCGAAGCGACTCCAGTCTCGTGATCTCCCTTGAGGGCTGAAGTGAGGGACCATGCCAGAAGGCGGATGAATTGCAGGGATAGGGTTCGAGGGAGGCTTAGGTTTCGGTGGAGGTTCCCGGTTCAGTGTAGGGTTAGGGTTAGGGTTAGCTCCCAGGAGGCTCCAGGCGCCGAACCCTCAGCAGGGCAGTAGTCTCCGCCAAGGTCTGAGTTGAGGGCACAAGGGACGGTGCCGGTCAGGATCCATATTTGGCTGCCAAGGCCATACACGTCGATCCCCCCTGGT
>NW_024414102.1:636-1361 GCF_014898765.1 Herpailurus yagouaroundi | reverse complement strand
TGGCAGTAGTCTCCGTCAAGGTCTGAGTTGAGGGCACAAGGGACGGTTCCGGTCAGGAACCATCTTTGACTGCCAAGGCCATACACGTCGATCCCCCCTGGTCGAGGAGGCCTCCGGAATCCTCTTGGACAGATGCAGGCTGGCCTGGGAAACAATATGGGGAGCTTCCAGCTTCCATGCCGAGTCAGCCTGCCCCGCATCTGGACTCCAGGCGCGTGATATTCTCAGACGTTGGAATTGGGTCACATGGGGAGAGAGCCTTAGCTAGGGTTAGGGTTCGGGCTAGGGATGTCGCCAGGGCCGAAGCGACTCCGGACTCATGATCTCCCTCAAGGGCTGAAGTGAGGGCCCGTGCCAGAGGGCGGCTCAAGTGCAGGGTTAGGGATCGAGGCAGGCTTAGGTTTCCTTGGAGGGTCCCGGTTTGGGGTACGGTTAGGGTTATGGTTAGCTCCCAGGAGGCTCCAGGCGCCGAACCCTCAGCATGGCAGTAGTCTCCGTCAAGGTCTGAGTTGAGGGCACAAGGGACGGTGCCGGTCAGGATCCATCTTTGGCTGCCACGGCCATACATGTCGATCCCCACTGGTCGAGGAGGCCACCGGAATCCTCTTGGACAGCTGTAGGCTGGCCTGGGAAACGACATGGGGAGCTTCCAGCTTCCATGCCGAGTCAGCCTGCCCCGCATCTGGACTCCAGGCGCGTGATGTTGTCAGACGTTGGAATTGGGT
>NW_024414102.1:0-536 GCF_014898765.1 Herpailurus yagouaroundi | reverse complement strand
AGAAGGCGGCTCAATTGCAGGGTTAGGGATCGAGGCAGGCTTAGGTTTCGGTGGAGGATCCCGGTTCGGGGTAGGGTTAGGGTTAGGGTTAGCTCCCAGGAGGCTCCAGGCGCCGAACCCTCAGCATGGCAGTAGTCTCCGCGAAGGGCTGAGTTGAGGGCACAAGGGACGGTGCCGGTCAGCATGCGTCTTTGGCTGCCAAGGCCACACTCGTCGATCCGCCCCTGATCCAGGAGGTCTCGGGAATCCTCACGGGCAGCTGCAGCCGGGCCTGGGAAACGATATGGGGAGCTTCCAGCTTCCATGTCGAGTCAGTCTACATCGCTTCTGGACTTCAGACGAGTGATGTTGTCAGACGTTGGAATGGGGTCCCCATGGGGAGAGAGCCTTAGCTAGGGTTAGGGTTCGGACCAGGGATGCCGCCAGGGCCGAAGCGACTCCGGTCTCGTGATCTCCCTTGAGGACTGAAGTGAGGGACCATGCCAGAACGCGGCTCAATTGCAGGAATAGGGTTCGAGGGAGGCTTAGGTTTCGGT
>NW_024414101.1:428-1566 GCF_014898765.1 Herpailurus yagouaroundi | reverse complement strand
TCAACTCAGCCCTTCGCGGAGACCACTGCCCTGCTGTGGGTTCCGCGAAGGGCTGAGTTGAGGGCACAAGGGACGGTGCCGGTCAGGATCCGTCTTTGGCTGCCAAGGCCACACTCGTCGATCCGCCCCTGGTCGAGGAGGCCTCCGGAATCCTCACGGGCATCTGCAGCCGTGCCTGGGAAACGACATGGGGAGCTTCCAGCTTCCATGCCGACTCAGTCTACACCGCTTCTGGACCTCAGACGAGGGATGTTGTCAAATGTTGGAATGGGGTCCTCATGGGGAGAGAGCCTTAGCCAGGGTTAGGGTTCGGGCCAGGGACGTCGCCAGGGCCGAAGCGACTCCTGTCTCGTGATCTCCCTCGAGGGCTGAAGTGAGGGCCCGTGCCTGAAGGCGGCCCAATTGCAGGGTTAGGGATCGAGGCAGGCTTAGGTTTCCGTGGAGGGTCCTGGTTTGCGGTAGGTTTATGGTTAGGGTTAGCACCCAGGAGGCTCCAGGCGCCGAACCCACAGCAGGGCAGTGGTCTCCGCGAAGGACTGAGTTGAGGGCACAGGCGACGGTGCCGGTCAGGATCCGTCTTTGGCTGCCAAGGCCACACTCGTCGATCCGCCACCGGTCGAGGAAGACTCCGGAATCCTCACGGGCAGCTGCAGCCGGGCCTGGGAATCGACATGGGGAGTTTCTAGCTTCCATGCCGACTCAGTCTACACCGCTTCTGGACCTCAGACGAGTGATGTTGTCAGACGTTGTAATGGGGTCCCCATTGGGAGAGAGCCTTAGCTAGGGTTAGGGTTCGGGCCAGGGACGTCGCCAGGGCCGAGGCGACTCCCGTCTCGTGATCACCCTTGAGGGATGAAGTGAGGGCCCATGCCAGAAGGCGGCTCAATTGCAGGGCTAGGGTTCGAGGGAGGCTTCGGTTTCGGTGGAGGTTCCCGGTTCGGGGTAGGGTTAGTGTTAGGTTTAGCTCCCAGGAGACTCCAGACGCCGAACCCTCAGCAGGGCAGTAGTCTCCGCCAAGGTCTGAGTTGAGAGCACAAGGGACCGTGCCGGTCAGGATCCATCTTTGGCTGCCAAGGCTATACACGTCGATCCCCCCTAGTCGAGGAGGCCTCCGGAATCCTCTCGGACAGCTGCAGGC
>NW_024414101.1:0-328 GCF_014898765.1 Herpailurus yagouaroundi | reverse complement strand
CTGAGTTGAGGGCACAGGCGACGGTGCCGGTCAGGATCCGTCTTTGGCTGCCAAGGCCACACTCGTCGATCCGCCACCGGTCGAGGAGGCCTCCGGAATCCTCACGGGCAGCTGAAGCCGGGTTGGGAAACGACATGGGGAGTTTCCAGCTTCCATGCCGAGTCAGCCTGCACGGCATCTGGGCTCCAGGCGCATGATGTTGTCAGACGTTGCAATTGGGTCCCATGGGGAGAGAGCCTTAGCTAGGGTTAGGGTTCGGGCTAGGGACGTCGCCAGGGCCGAAGTGACTCCGGTGTCATGATCTCCCTCGAGGGCTGAAGTGAGGGCC
>NW_024414100.1:717-1392 GCF_014898765.1 Herpailurus yagouaroundi | reverse complement strand
GGTTAGCTCCCAGGAGTCTCCAGGCGCCGAAACCTCAGCAGGGCAGTTGTCTCCGCCAAGGTCTGAGTTGAGGGCACAAGGGACGGTGCCGGTCAGGATCCATCGTTGGCTGCCAAGGCCATACACGTTGATCCCCCCTGGTCGAGGAGGCCTCCGGAATAGTCTCGGACAGCTGCGGCTGGCCTGCAATACGACATGGGGAACTTCCAGCTTCCATGCCGAGTCAGCCTGCCCCGCATCTGGGCTCCAGGCGCGTGATATTGTCAGACGATGCAATTGGGTCCCATGGGGAGAGAGCCTTAGCTAGGGTTATGGTTCGGGCTAGGGACGTCGCCAGGGCCGAAGCGACTCCGGTCTCGTGATCTCCCTCGAGGGCTGAAGTCAGGGCCCGTGCCAGAAGGCGGCTCAATTGCAGGGTTAGGGATCGAGGCAGGCTTAGGTTTCCGTGGAGGGTCCGGGTTTGGGGTAGGGTTAGGGTTAGGGTTAGGGTTAGCACCCAGGAGGCTCCAGGCGCCGAACCCACAGCAGGGTAGTGGTCTCCTCGAAGGGCTGAGTTGAGGGCACAAGGGTTAGGGTTAGGGTTAGGGTTAGGGTTAGGGTTAGGGTTAGGGTTAGGGTTAGGGTTAGGGTTAGGGTTAGGGTTAGGGTTAGGGTTAGGGTTAGGGTTAGGGTTAT
>NW_024414100.1:0-617 GCF_014898765.1 Herpailurus yagouaroundi | reverse complement strand
CGAGGAGTTCTCCGGAATCCTCACGGGCAGCTGCAGCCGGGCCTGGGAAACGACATGGGGAGCTTCCAGCTTCCATGCCGACTCAGTCAACACCGCTTCTGGACCTCAGACGAGTGATGTTGTCAGACGTTGGAATGGGGTCCCCATGGGGAGAGAGCCCTAGCTAGGGTTAGGGTTCGGCCAGGGACCTCACCACGGCCGAAGCGACTCCAGTCTCGTGATCTCCCTTGAGGGCTGAAGTGAGGGCCCATGCCAGAAGGTCGCTCAACTGCAGGGTTAGTGTTCGAGGGAGGTTTAGGTTTCGGTGGAGGTTCCCGGTTCGGGGTAGGGTTAGGGTTAATGTTAGCTCCCAGGAGGCTCCAGGCGCCGAACCCTCAGCAGGGCAGTAGTCTCCGCCAAGGTCTGAGTTGAGGGCACAAGGGACGGTGCCGTTCAGGATGCGTCTTTGGCTGCCAAGGCCACACTCGTCGATTCGCCACCGGTCGAGGAGGCCTCCGGAATCCTCACGGGCAGCTGCAACCGGGCCTGGGAAACGATATGGGGAGCTTCCAGCTTCCATGCCGTGTCAGTCTACACCGCTTCTGGTCCTCAGACGAGTGATGTTGTCAGACGTTGGA
>NW_024414099.1:577-1384 GCF_014898765.1 Herpailurus yagouaroundi | reverse complement strand
GGCTATCTCCGCATGGGGACCCAATTCCAACGTCTGACAACATCACTCGTCTGAGGTCCTGAAGCGGTGTAGACTGACTCGGCATGGAACCTGGAAGCTCCCCATGTCGTTTCCCAGGCCCAGCTGCAGCTGCCCGTAAGGATTCCGGAGGCCTCCTCGGCCAGGGTCGGATCGACGAGTGTGGCCTTGGCAGCCAAAGACGGATCCTGACCGGCACCGTCCCTTGGCCCTCAACTCAACCCTTCACGGAGACTACTGCCCTGCTGTGGGTTCGGCGCCTGGAGCCTCCTGGGTGCTAACCCTAACCCTAACCCAAACCAAGACCCTCCACAGAAACCTAAGCCTGCCTCGATCCCTAACCCTGCAATTGAGCCGCCTTCGGGCATGGGCCCACACTTCAGCCCTCGAGGGCGTTCACGAGACCGGAGTCGCATCGGCCCTGGCGACGTCCCTAGTCCGAACCCTATCCCTAGTTAAGGCTCTCTCCCCATGTGACCCAATTCCAACGTCTGACAACATCACGCGCCTGGAGTCCAAATGCAGGGTAGGCTGACTCGGCATGGAAGCTGGAAGCTCCCCATGTCGTTTCCCAGGCCCGGCTGCAGCTGTCTAGAGGACTGCAGAGGCCTCCTCGACCAGGGGGGATCGACGTGTATGGCCTTGTCAGCCAAAGATGGATCCTGAACGGCACCTTCCCTTGTGCCCTCATCTCAGACCTTAGCGGAGACTACTGCCCTGCTGAGGGTTCAGCGCCTGGAGCCTCCTGGGAGCTAACCCTAACCCTAACCCTACCCCGAACCGGGAACC
>NW_024414099.1:0-477 GCF_014898765.1 Herpailurus yagouaroundi | reverse complement strand
AAAAGAGGTGCAGGCTGACTAGGCATGGAACCTGGAACCTCACCATGTCATTTCCAAGGCCCGGCTGTAGCTGCGCGAGAGTATTATGGAGGCCTCCTCCACCAGGGTCCGATGACGTGTGTGTACTTGGCAGCTAAAGAGGGATCCTGACCGGCACCGTCCATTGTGCCCTCAACTCAGAACTTGGCGGAGACTACTGCCCTGCTGAGGGTTCGGCGCCTGGAGCCTCCTGGGAGCTAACCCTAACCCTAACCCTACCCCTAACCGTGAACCTACACTGAAACCTAAGCCTCTCTCGAACCCTAACCCTGCAATGGAGCCGCCTTCTGGCATGAGCCCTCACTTCAGCCCTCAAGGGAGATCACGAGACGGGAGTCGCCTCGGCCCTGGCGACGTCCCTGGCCCGAACCCTAACCCTAGCTAAAGCTCTCTCCCCATGGGGACCCCATTCCAACGTCTGACAACATCACTCGTCTG
>NW_024414098.1:436-1259 GCF_014898765.1 Herpailurus yagouaroundi | reverse complement strand
AAGTGCCATGTTCGTCCCGGGCCTCTCCGCCCGGGGCGGCTCGGCAAGGGTCTCCCGGGCCGGGGCTCCTCGGCTCGGAGCTCCCCGCCAGAGGCTGCTCGGCTGGGCTACCCCGCCCGGGGCTGCTCGCCTCGGGCCTCCAGGCCCGAAGCTGTTTGCCCCGGGCCTCCCGGCCACGGGCTCCTCGGCCCAACCTCCAGGTCCTGGGCTGCTCGCGACGGGCCTCACAGCCCGGGGCAGCTCGGACTGGTCCTCCAGGCCCCGGGGTGTTCGCGCTGTCCCTCCCGGCCCGGGGCACCTCGGCCGGGGCCTCCCTGCGGGGGGCTGCTCGCCCTGGGCCTCCCCGGACCAGGCTGCTCGCCCTGGGCCTCCCCGCCCCGGGCTGCTCGCACTGGGCCTCCTCCCCCGGGGCTGCTCGCGTCGGGCCTCCTCGCCCAGGGCTGTTCACCCTGGGCCTCCTCGCCCGTGGCTGTCTCTTGCCATGGCTCATCATGGCTGAAGACTCTCCTGCACCTGAGAGGAACGGGTCAGTGTATCCCACACAGCCTCCAGACCATGGGGTCTAAGCTGAGAAACTTACGAGGAAGGTTGGAAAAGTGGGAGAAACAGAATCCCAAGCAGCCCCTGCAAGAGCTATGCAGCGAGCCCAAAATCCCTAGGAGACAGATGCCTGACTCCTAAAAAGCAAACAAAACCTTCCTCTCAGCTCAGAAACTCCCGGGTTAGGACCGAGGCTAGCGAAACAGAGAATCCCAAACACCTGCTCTGAGACCCGGCCTCCAAGCCTGAGTCATTCCCATGGCTCACTATGGCTGAAGCCGCT
>NW_024414098.1:0-336 GCF_014898765.1 Herpailurus yagouaroundi | reverse complement strand
ACGAGGAAGGTTGGAAAAGTGGGAGAAACAGAATCCCAAGCAGCCCCTGCAAGAGCTATGCAGCGAGCCCAAAATCCCTAGGAGACAGATGCCTGACTCCTAAAAAGCAAACAAAACCTTCCTCTCAGCTCAGAAACTCCCGGGTTAGGACCGAGGCTACCGAAACACAGAATCCCAAACACCCGCTCTGAGACCCGGCCTCCAAGCCTGAGTCATTTACATGGCTCACTATGGCTGAAGCCGCTCCCTGTACCTGAGAGAAAGGTTTCACAGGATCCGAAACAGCCTCCAGACCCTGGGGTGTCAGCGCAGAAACTCGCCATAAAGGTCCGCGGC
>NW_024414097.1:734-1100 GCF_014898765.1 Herpailurus yagouaroundi | reverse complement strand
CATGGGGACCCCATTCCATCGTCTGACAACATCACTCGTCTGAGGTCCAGAAGCGGTGTAGACTGAGTCGGCATGGAAGCTGGAAGCTCCCCATGTCGTTTCCCAGGCCTGCTGCAGCTACCCGTGAGGATTCAGGAGGCCTCCTAGACCAGGGGCCGAACGACGAGTGTGGCCTTTACAGCCAAAGACGGATCCTGACCGGCACCGTCCCTTGTGCCCTCAACTCAGCCCTTCGCGGAGACCACTGCCCTGCTGTGGGTTCGGCGCCTGGGGCCTCCTGGGTGCTAACCCTAACCCTAACCCTACCCCAAACCGGGAGACTCCACGGAAACCTAAGCCTGACTCGATCCCTAACCCTGCAATTGA
>NW_024414097.1:0-634 GCF_014898765.1 Herpailurus yagouaroundi | reverse complement strand
GGCATGGAAGCTGGAAGCTCCCCATGTTGTTTCACAGGCTAGCCTGCAGCTGTCCGAGAGGATTCCGGAGGCCTCCTCGACCAGGGTGGGTCGACGTGTATGGCCCTGGCAGCCAAAGATGGATCCTAACCGGCACCGTCCCTTGTGCCCTCAACTCAGACCTTGGCGGAGACTACTGCCCTGCTGAGGTTTCGGCGCCTGGATCCTCTGGGAGCTAACCGTATCCCTAACCCTACCCAAGCCGGGAAGCTCCACCGAAACCTAAGCCTCCCTCGAACCCTAACCCTGCAATTGAGCCGCCTTCTGGCATGGGCTCTCACTTCAGCCCTGAAGGGAGATCACGAGATTGGAGTCGCTTCGGCCCTGACGACGTCCCTGGCCCGAACCCTAACCCTAGCTAAGGCTCTCTCCCCATGGGGACCCCATTCCAACGTCAGACAACATCACTCGTCTGAGGTCCAGAAGCGCTGTAGACTGAGTCGGCATGGAAGCTGGAAGCTCCCCATGTCGTTTCCCAGGCCCGGCTGCAGCTGCCCGTGAGGATTCCGGAGGCCTCCTCAACCAGGGGCAGATCGACGAGTGTGGCCTTGGCAGCCAAAGACGGATCCTGACCGGCACTGTCCCTTGTGCCCTC
>NW_024414096.1:696-1382 GCF_014898765.1 Herpailurus yagouaroundi | reverse complement strand
TTAGCTAGGGTTAGGTTTCGGGCCAGGGACGTCGCCAGGGTCGAAGCGACTCCATTCTCGTGATCTCCCTTGAGGGGTGACCTGAGGGCCCATGCCAAACGGCGGCTCAATTGCAGGGTTAGGGTTCGAGGGAGGCTTAGGTTTCGGTGGAGGTTCCCGGTTCAGGGTAGGGTTAGGGTTAGGGTTAGCTCCCAGGAGGCTCCAGGCGCCGAACCCTCAGCAGGGCAGTAGTCTCCACCAAGGTCTGAGTTGAGGGCACAAGGGTCGGTGCCGGTCAGGATCCATCTTTGGCTGCCAAGGCGATACACGTCGATCCCCCCTGGTCGAGGAGGTCTCCGGAATCCTCTCGGAGAGGTGCAGGCTGGCCTGGGAAACGACATGGGGAGCTTCCAGCTTCCATGCCGAGTCAGCATACCCCGCATCTGGACTCCAGGTGCGTGATGATGTCAGACGTTGGAATTGGGTCCCATGGGGAGAGAGCCTTAGCTAGGGTTAGGGTTCGGGCTAGGGACATCGCCAGGACCGAAGCGACTCTGGTCTAGTGATCTCCCTCAAGGGCTGAAGTGAAGGCCCGTGCCAGAAGGAGGCTCAATTGCAGGGTTAAGGATCGAGGCATGCTTAGGTTTCTGTGGAGGGTCCCGGTTTGGGGTAGGGTTAGGGTTAGGGTTAGCACCCAGGAGGCTCCC
>NW_024414096.1:0-686 GCF_014898765.1 Herpailurus yagouaroundi | reverse complement strand
TTAGCTAGGGTTAGGTTTCGGGCCAGGGACGTCGCCAGGGTCGAAGCGACTCCATTCTCGTGATCTCCCTTGAGGGGTGACCTGAGGGCCCATGCCAAACGGCGGCTCAATTGCAGGGTTAGGGTTCGAGGGAGGCTTAGGTTTCGGTGGAGGTTCCCGGTTCAGGGTAGGGTTAGGGTTAGGGTTAGCTCCCAGGAGGCTCCAGGCGCCGAACCCTCAGCAGGGCAGTAGTCTCCACCAAGGTCTGAGTTGAGGGCACAAGGGTCGGTGCCGGTCAGGATCCATCTTTGGCTGCCAAGGCGATACACGTCGATCCCCCCTGGTCGAGGAGGTCTCCGGAATCCTCTCGGAGAGGTGCAGGCTGGCCTGGGAAACGACATGGGGAGCTTCCAGCTTCCATGCCGAGTCAGCATACCCCGCATCTGGACTCCAGGTGCGTGATGATGTCAGACGTTGGAATTGGGTCCCATGGGGAGAGAGCCTTAGCTAGGGTTAGGGTTCGGGCTAGGGACATCGCCAGGACCGAAGCGACTCTGGTCTAGTGATCTCCCTCAAGGGCTGAAGTGAAGGCCCGTGCCAGAAGGAGGCTCAATTGCAGGGTTAAGGATCGAGGCATGCTTAGGTTTCTGTGGAGGGTCCCGGTTTGGGGTAGGGTTAGGGTTAGGGTTAGCACCCAGGAGGCTCCC
>NW_024414095.1:318-1107 GCF_014898765.1 Herpailurus yagouaroundi | reverse complement strand
ACTCAGACCTTGGCGGAGATTACTGCCCTGCTGAGGGTTCGGCGCCTGGAGCCCCCTGGGAGCAAACCCTAACCCTAACCCTACCCCGAACCGGGAACCTCCACCGAAACCTAAGCCT
This sequence comes from Herpailurus yagouaroundi, assembly GCF_014898765.1. Taxonomy (NCBI): domain Eukaryota; kingdom Metazoa; phylum Chordata; class Mammalia; order Carnivora; family Felidae; genus Herpailurus; species Herpailurus yagouaroundi. Next base: position 989 of record NW_024414095.1, on the reverse strand, counting down.
CCCTCAACCCTAACCATGCAATTGAGCGGCCTTCTGGCATGGGCCCTCACTTCAGCCCTCAAGGGCGATCACGAGACTGGAGTCGCTTCGGCCCTGGCGACGTCCCTGGCCCGAACCCCAACCCTAACTAAGGCTCTCCCCACATGGGGACCCCATTCCAACGTCTGACAACATCACTCGTCTGAGGTCCAGAAGCGTAGACTGAGTCGGCATGGAAGCTGGAGGTCCCCATGTCGTTTCCCAGGCCCGGCTGCAGCTGCCCGTGAGGATTCCGGAGGCCTCCTCGACCAGGGACGGATCGACGAATGTGGCCTTGGCAGCCAAACACGGATCCTTACCGGCACCGTCGCTTGTGCCCTCAACTCAGCCCTTCGCGGAGACCACTGCCCTGCTGTGGGTTCGGCACCTGGAGCCTCCTGGGTGCTAACCGTAACCCTAACCCTACCCCAAACCGGGACCCTCCACGGAAACCTTAGCCTGACTCGATCCCTAACCCTGCAATTGAGCCGCCTTCTGGCATGGGCCTTCACTTCAGCCCTCGAGAGAGATCACGAGACCGGAGTCGCTTCGGCCCTGGCGACGTCCCTAGCCCGAACACTACCCTAGCTAAGGCTCTCTCCCCATGGGACCCAATTGCAACGTCTGACAACATCACGCGCCTGGAGCCCAGT
>NW_024414095.1:0-218 GCF_014898765.1 Herpailurus yagouaroundi | reverse complement strand
CATGGAAGCAGGAAGCTCCCCATGTCGTTTCCCAGGCCAGCCTGCAGCTGTCCGAGAGGATTCCGGAGGCCTCCTCGACCAGGGGGGATCGACGTGTATGGCCTTGGCAGCCAAAGACGGATCCTGACCGGCACCGTCCCTTGTGCCCTCAACTCAGCCCTTCTCGGAGAACACTGCCCTGCTGTGGGTTCGGCGCCTGGAGCCTCCTGGGTGCTAAC
>NW_024414094.1:594-1105 GCF_014898765.1 Herpailurus yagouaroundi | reverse complement strand
CCTTGAGGGCTGAAGTGAGGGCCCATGGCAGAAGGCGGCTCAATTGCAGGGTTAGGGTTCGAGGGAGGCTTAGGTTTCGGTGGAGGTTCCCGGTTCGGGGTAGGGTTAGGGTTAGGGTTAGGTCCCAGAAGGCTCCAGGGGCCGAACCCTCAGCAGGGCAGTAGTCTCCGCCAAGGTCTGAGTTGAGGGCACAAGGGACGGTGCCGGTCAGGATCCATCTTTGGCTGCCAAGGCCATACACGTCGATCCCACCTGGTAGAGGAGGCCTCAGGAATCCTCTCGGACAGCTGCAGGGTGGCTTAGGAAAGGACATGGGGAGCTTCCAGCTTCCATGCCGAGTCAGCCTGCCCCGCATCTGGGCTCCAGGCGCGTGATGTTGTCAAACGTTGCAATTGCGTCCCATGGGGAGAGAGCCTTAGCTAGGGTTAGGGTTCGGGCTAGGGACGTCGCCAGGGCCGACGCGCCTCCGGTCTCGTGATCTCCCTCGAGGGCTGAAGTGAGGGCCCGTGCC
>NW_024414094.1:0-494 GCF_014898765.1 Herpailurus yagouaroundi | reverse complement strand
AGCGAGGGCTGAAGTGAGGGCCCGTGCCAGAAGGCGGCTCAATTGCAGGGTTAGGGATCGAGGCAGGCTTAGGTTTCCGTGGAGGGTCCCGGTTTGGGGTAGGGTTAGGGTTAGGGTTAGCACCCAGGAGGGTCCAGGCGCCGAACCCACAGCAGGGCAGTGGTCTCCGCGAAGGGCTGAGTTGAGGGCACAAGGGACGGTGCCGGTCAGGATCCGTCTTTGGCTGCCAAGGCCACACGTCGATCCGCCCCTGGTCGAGGAGGCCTCCGGAATCCTCACGGGAATCTGCAGCAGGGCTTGGGGAACGACATGGGGAGCTTCCAGCTTCCACGTCGACTCAGTCTACACTGCTTCTGCACCTCAGACGAGTGATGTTGTCAGACGTTGGAATGGGGTCCCCATGGGGAGAGAGCCTTAGCTAGGGTTAGGGTTCGGGCCAGAGACGTCGCCAGGGTCGAAGCGACTCCAGTCTCGTGATCTCCCTTGAGGGCTGA
>NW_024414093.1:515-1199 GCF_014898765.1 Herpailurus yagouaroundi | reverse complement strand
TCTTTGGCTGCCAAGGCCACACTCGTCGATCCGCCCCTGGTCGAGGAGGCCTTGGCAGCCAAAGACGGATCCTGACCGGCACCGTCCCTTGTGCCCTCAACTCAGCCCTTCGCGGAGACCACTGCCCTGCTGTGTGTTCGGCGCCTGGAGCCTCCTGGGTGTTAACCCTAACCCTAACCCTACCGCAAACCGGGACCCTCCACGGAAACCTAAGCCTGACTCGATCCCTAACCCTGCAATTGAGCCGCCTTCTGGCACGGGCCCTCACTTCAGCCCTCGAGCGACATCACGCGACCGGAGTCGCTTAGCCCTGGCGACGTCCCCAGACCGCACCCTAACCCTAGCTAAGGCTCTCTCCCCATGGGACCCAATTGCAACGTCTGACAACATTACGCGCCTGGAGCCCAGATGCGTGGCAGGCTGACTCGGCATGGAAGCTGGAAGCTCCCCATGTCCTTTCCCAGGCCAGCCTGCAGCTGTCCGAGAGGATTTCGGAGGCCTCCTCGACCAGGGGGGATCGACGTGTATGGCCTTGGCAGCCAAAGATGGATCCGGACCGACACCGAACCTTGTGCCCTCAACTCAGACCTTGGCGGAGACTACTGCCCTGCTGAGGGTTCGGCGCCTGGAGCCTCCTGGGAGCTAACCCTAACCCTAACCGTACCCCGAACCGGGAACCTCCAC
>NW_024414093.1:0-415 GCF_014898765.1 Herpailurus yagouaroundi | reverse complement strand
CTTTGGCGGAGACTACTGCCCTGCTGAGGGTTCGGCGCCTGGAGCCTCCTGGGAGCTAACCCTAACCCTAACCGTACCCCGAACCGGGAACCTCCACCGAAACCTAAGCCTCCCTCGAACCCTAACCCTGCAATTGAGCCGCCTTCTGGCACAGGCCCTCACTTCAACCCTTGAGGGAGATACGAGACCGGAGTCGCTTCAGCCCTGGCGACGTCCCTAGCCGGAACCATAACCCTAGCTAAGGCTCTCTCCCCATGGGACCCAATTGCAACGTCTGACAACATCATGCGCCTGGAGCACAGATGCTGGGCAGGCTGACTCGGCATGGAACCTGGAAGCTCCCCATGTCGTTTCCCAGGCCAGCCTGCAGCTGTCCGAGAGGATTCCGGAGGCCTCCTCGACCAGGGGGGATCGA
>NW_024414092.1:505-1000 GCF_014898765.1 Herpailurus yagouaroundi | reverse complement strand
GCCTTGGCAGCCAAAGACGGATCCTGACCGGCACCGTCGCTTGTGCCCTCAACTCAGCCCTTCGCGGAGGCCACTGCCCTTCTGTGGGTATGGCGCCTGGAGCCTCCTGGGTGCTAACCCTAACCCTAACCCTACCCCAAACCGGGACCCTCCATGGAAACCTAAGCCTGCCTCGATCACTAACCCTGCAATTGAGCCACCTTCTGCCACGGGCCCTCACTTCAGCCCTCGAGGGAGATCACGAGACCGGAGTCGCTTCAGCCCTGGCGACGCGCCTAGCCTGAACCCTAACCCTAGCTAAGGCTCTCTCCCCATGGGACCCAATTGCAACGTCTAACAACATCACACGCCTGGAGCACAGATGCGGGGCAGGCTGACTCGCAATGGAAGCTGGAAGCTCCCCATGTCGTTTCCCAGGCCAGCCTGCAGCTGTCCGAGAGGATTCCGGAGGCCTCCTCGACCAGGGGTGATCGACGTGTATGGCCTTGGCAGCCA
>NW_024414092.1:0-495 GCF_014898765.1 Herpailurus yagouaroundi | reverse complement strand
GCCTTGGCAGCCAAAGACGGATCCTGACCGGCACCGTCGCTTGTGCCCTCAACTCAGCCCTTCGCGGAGGCCACTGCCCTTCTGTGGGTATGGCGCCTGGAGCCTCCTGGGTGCTAACCCTAACCCTAACCCTACCCCAAACCGGGACCCTCCATGGAAACCTAAGCCTGCCTCGATCACTAACCCTGCAATTGAGCCACCTTCTGCCACGGGCCCTCACTTCAGCCCTCGAGGGAGATCACGAGACCGGAGTCGCTTCAGCCCTGGCGACGCGCCTAGCCTGAACCCTAACCCTAGCTAAGGCTCTCTCCCCATGGGACCCAATTGCAACGTCTAACAACATCACACGCCTGGAGCACAGATGCGGGGCAGGCTGACTCGCAATGGAAGCTGGAAGCTCCCCATGTCGTTTCCCAGGCCAGCCTGCAGCTGTCCGAGAGGATTCCGGAGGCCTCCTCGACCAGGGGTGATCGACGTGTATGGCCTTGGCAGCCA
>NW_024414091.1:395-1041 GCF_014898765.1 Herpailurus yagouaroundi | reverse complement strand
CTGACTCGGCATGGAAGCTGGAAGCTCCCCATGTCGTTTCCCAGGTCAGCCACAGCTGTCCGAGAGGATTCCGGAGGCCTCCTCGACTAGGGGGGATCGACGTGTACGGCCTTGGCAACCAAGATGGATCCTGAGCAGCACCGTCCCTTGTGCCCTCAACTCACACCTTGCCGGAGACTACTGCCCTGCTGAGGGTTCGGCGCCTGGAGCCTCCTGCGAGGTAACCCTAATCCTAACCCTACCCCGAACCGGAAACCTCCACCGAAACCTAAGCCTCCCTCGAACCTTAACCCTGCAATTGAGCCGTCATCTGGCATGGGCTCTCACTTCAGCCCTCAAAGGAGATCACGAGACTGGAGTCACTTCGGCCCTGGCGATGTCCCTGGCCCGAAACCTAACCCTACCTAAGGCTCTCTCCCCATGGGGACCCCATTCCAACGTCTGACAACATCACTCGTCTGAGGTCCAGAAGCGGTGTAGACTGAGTCGGCATGGAAGCTGGAAGCTCCCCATGTCGTTTCCCAGGCCCGGCTGCAGTTGCCCGTGAGGATTCCGGAGGCCTCCTCGAACAGGGGCGGATCGACGAGTGTGGCCTTGGGAGCCAAAGACGGATCCTGACCGGTACCGTCGCCTGTGCCCTCAACTC
>NW_024414091.1:0-295 GCF_014898765.1 Herpailurus yagouaroundi | reverse complement strand
CATGGAAGCTGGAAGCTCCCCATGTCGTTTCCCAGGCCCGGTTGCAGTTGCCCGTGAGGATTCCGGAGGCCTCCTCGAACTGGGGCGGATCGACGAGTGTGGCCTTGGGAGCCAAAGACGGATCCTGACCGGCACGTCGCCTGTGCCCTCAACTCAGCCCTTCGTGGAGACCACTGCCCTGCTGTGGGTTCGGCGCCTGGAGCTTCCTGGGTGCAAACCCTAACCCTAACCCTACCCCAAACTGGGACCCTCCACGGGAACCTAAGCCTGCCTCGATCCCTAACCCTGCAATTGA
>NW_024414090.1:496-1000 GCF_014898765.1 Herpailurus yagouaroundi | reverse complement strand
TTCTGGCAAGGGCCCTCACTTCAGCCCTCGAGGAGGATCACGAGACCGGAGGCGCTTCGGCCCTGGGGACGTCACTAGGCCAAACCCTAACCCTAGCTAAGGATCTCTCCCCATGGGAACCAATTGCAACGTCTGTCAACATCACGAGCCTGGAGCCCAGATGCGGGTTAGGCTGACTCGGCATGGAAGCTGGAAGCTCCCCATGTGTTTTCCCAGGCCAGCCTGCAGCTGTCCGAGAAGATTCCGGACGCCTCAACGACCAGGGGGGATCGATGTGTATGGCCTTGGCAGCCAAAGATGGATCCTGACCGGCACCGTCCCTTGTGCCCTCAACTCAGACCTTGGCGGAGACTACTGCCCTGCTGAGGGTTCGGTGCCTGGAGCCTCCTGGGAGCTAACCCTAACCCTAACCCTACCCCGAACCGGGAACCTCCACCGAAACCTAAGCCTCCCTCGAACCCTAACCCTGCAATTGAGCCGCCTTCTGGCATGGGCCCTCACTTC
>NW_024414090.1:0-396 GCF_014898765.1 Herpailurus yagouaroundi | reverse complement strand
GGAGTCGCTTCGGCCCTGGCGACGTCCCTGGCCCGAACCCTAACCCTACATAAGGCTCTCTCCCCATGGGGACCCCATTCCAACGTCTGACAACATCACTCGTCTGAGGTCCAGAAGCGGTGTAGACTGAGTCGGCATGGAAGCTGGAAGCTCCCCATGTCGTTTCCCAGGCCCGGCTGCAGCTGCCCGTGAGGATTCCGGAGGCCTCCTCGACCAAGGGCGGATCTACGAGTGTGGCCTTGGCAGCCAAAGACGGATCCTGACCAGCACCGTCCCTTGTGCCCTCAACTCAGCCCTTCGCTGAGACCACTGCCCTGCTGTGGGTTCGGCGCCTGGAGCCTCCTGGGTTGTAACGCAACCCTAACCCTAGCCCAAACCGGGACCCTCCATGGAAAC
>NW_024414089.1:537-1032 GCF_014898765.1 Herpailurus yagouaroundi | reverse complement strand
GATGTTGTCAGACGTTGCAATTGGGTCCCATGGGGAGAGAGCCTGAGCTAGGGTTAGGGTTCGAGCTAGGGACGTCGCCAGGGCCGAAGCGACTCCGGTCTCGTGATCTCCCTCGAGGGCTGAAGTGAGGGCCCGTGCCAGAAGGCGGCTCAATTGCAGGGTTAGGGATCGAGGCAGGCTTAGGTTTCCTTGGAGGGTCCCGGTTTGGGGTAGGGTTAGGGTTAGGCTTAGCACCCAGGAGGCTCCAGGTGCCAAACCCACAGCAGGGCAGTGGTCTCCGCGAAGGGCTGAGTTGAGGGCACAAGGGACAGTGCCGGTCAGGATCCGTCTTTGGCTGCAAAGGCCACAGTCGTCGATCCGCCCCTGGTCGAGGAGGCCTCCGGAATCCTCACGGGCAGCTGCAGCCGGGCTTGGTAAACGACATGGGGAGTTTCCAGCTTCCATGCCGAGTCAGTCTACACCGCTTCTGAACCTCAGACAAGTGATGTTGTCAGA
>NW_024414089.1:0-437 GCF_014898765.1 Herpailurus yagouaroundi | reverse complement strand
CGAACCCTAACCCTAGCTAAGGCTCTCTCCCCATGGGACCCAAGGCCATACACGTCGATCCCCCCTGGTCGAGGAGGCCTCCGGAATCCTCTCGGACAGCTGCAGGCTGGCCTGGGAAACGACATGGGGAGCTTCCAGGTTCCATGCCGATTCAGCCTGCCCGGCATCTGGGCTCCAGGCGCGTGATGTTGTCAGACGTTGCAATTGGGTCCAATGGGGAGAGAGCCTTAGCTAGGGTTATGGTTCGAGCTAGGGACGTCGCCAGGGCCGAAGCGACTCCGGTCTCGTGATCTCCCTCGAGGGCTGAAGTGAGGGCCCGTGCCAGAAGGCGGCTTAATTGCAGGGTTAGGGATCGAGGCAGGCTTAGGTTTCCTTGGAGGGTCCCGGTTTGGGGTAGGGTTAGGGTTAGGGTTAGCACCCAGGAGGCTCCAGGCGCC
>NW_024414088.1:544-1078 GCF_014898765.1 Herpailurus yagouaroundi | reverse complement strand
GGGGCGCACCCCCGAGCCCCGGGGCCGCGAGGCAGGTGCGAAGTCTCAGTTCCCCGCCCCCACCCGAGTTCAAGTTGCGAGCGGAGACCCGCCGGGGACTTGCCTGCACGGGGCCGGCTCCTCGCTCTCAGCGGTGCCCCGGGTTACGATGCCGCCCCTCGGTGCGGGGGGAAATCCTCCCGCTGCCGGGGTGACCCCCACCCCCGCCACCACTGCCGCACCTCCATCCCGGCATTCGCGTCTACCGGCTCCGGACCCGCCACTCTGGGCTTCCCTGGTCCCGAAAGCCCCGAGGGGTCCCCAGAGTGGTACCGGGGGAGCCCCTTCCCCTGGAGCGAGGAGACCCTGGGCTGCCCGTTCACGGGCGCGCCCTAGTCTCGCCCCCAGGGGCCCCCGACGCCTGCACTCCCGGGTCCCAGCGAGCCGGGGTCGGCGTCCTCACCGTAGGAGGGTGGGGACTTGGGACTCCGGCCCCCTGCCAGCCTCTGGGGGGGGGGGGCCGCTGGTGGGGGCCGAGCGCTGAGCCCCGGAGGG
>NW_024414088.1:0-534 GCF_014898765.1 Herpailurus yagouaroundi | reverse complement strand
GGGGCGCACCCCCGAGCCCCGGGGCCGCGAGGCAGGTGCGAAGTCTCAGTTCCCCGCCCCCACCCGAGTTCAAGTTGCGAGCGGAGACCCGCCGGGGACTTGCCTGCACGGGGCCGGCTCCTCGCTCTCAGCGGTGCCCCGGGTTACGATGCCGCCCCTCGGTGCGGGGGGAAATCCTCCCGCTGCCGGGGTGACCCCCACCCCCGCCACCACTGCCGCACCTCCATCCCGGCATTCGCGTCTACCGGCTCCGGACCCGCCACTCTGGGCTTCCCTGGTCCCGAAAGCCCCGAGGGGTCCCCAGAGTGGTACCGGGGGAGCCCCTTCCCCTGGAGCGAGGAGACCCTGGGCTGCCCGTTCACGGGCGCGCCCTAGTCTCGCCCCCAGGGGCCCCCGACGCCTGCACTCCCGGGTCCCAGCGAGCCGGGGTCGGCGTCCTCACCGTAGGAGGGTGGGGACTTGGGACTCCGGCCCCCTGCCAGCCTCTGGGGGGGGGGGGCCGCTGGTGGGGGCCGAGCGCTGAGCCCCGGAGGG
>NW_024414087.1:652-1153 GCF_014898765.1 Herpailurus yagouaroundi | reverse complement strand
TTAGGGTTAGGGTTAGCTCCCAGGAGGCTCCAGGCGCCGAACCCTATTCCTGCAATTGAGCCGCCTTCTGGCATGGTCCCTCACTTCAGCCCTCAAGGGAGATCACGAGACCGGAGTCGCTTCGGCCCTGGCGACGTCCCTGGCCCGAACGCTAACCGTAGCTAAGGCTCTCTCCCCATGGGGACCCCATTCCAACGTCTGACAACATAAGTCGTCTGAGGTCCAGAAGCGGTGTAGACTGATTCGGAATGGAAGCTGGAAGCTCCCCATGTCGTTGTCCAGGACCGGCTGCAGCTGCCCGTGTGGATTCCGGAGGCCTCCTCGACCAGGGGCGGAACGACGAGTGTGGCCTTGGCAGCCAAAGACGCATGCTGACCGGCACCGTCCCTTGTGCCCTCAACTCAGACCTTGGCGGAGACTACTGTCCTGCTGAGGGTTCAGCACCTGGAGCCTCCTGGGAGCTAACCCTAACCCTAACCTACCCCGAACCGGGAACCTCCA
>NW_024414087.1:0-552 GCF_014898765.1 Herpailurus yagouaroundi | reverse complement strand
GACTCGGCATGGAAGCTGGAAGCTCCCCATGTCGTTTCCGAGGCCCGGCTACAGCTGTCCGAGAGGATTCCGGAGGCCTCCTCGACCAGGGGCGGATCGACGAGTGTGGCCTTGGCAGCCAAAGACGGATCCTGACCGGCACCGTCCCTTGTGCCCTCAACTCAATCCTTCGCGGAGACCACTGCCCTGCTGTGGGTTCGACGCCTGGAGGCTAGTGGGTGCTAACCCCAACCCTAACCCTACCCCAAACCGGGACCCTCCAGAGAAACCTAAGCCTGCCTCGATCCCTAACCCTGCAATTGAGCCGCCTTCTGGAACTGGCCCTCACTTCAGCCCTCGAGGGAGATCACGAGAACGGAGTCGCATCGGCCCTGGCCACGTCCCTAGCCCGAATCCTAACCCTAGCTAAGGCTCTCTCCACATGGGACCCAATTGAAACGTCTGACACATCACGCGCCTGGAGTCCAGATGCGGGGCAGGCTGACTCGGCATGGAAGCTGGAAGTTCCCCATGTCGTTTCCCAGGCCTGCCTGCAGCTGTCCAAGAGGATTC
>NW_024414086.1:721-1254 GCF_014898765.1 Herpailurus yagouaroundi | reverse complement strand
AAAAAAAAAAGAAAATTAGGGGAGAAATGGGGATACAGAGGAATTTGTCCCAAAAAGAAGAAAAAGGCAACACCACAGTGAGTTATCTAAATTTAAAAAAAAAAAGATAAGTAACATGCCTGATAAATAATGTCCAGTAATTGTCAATTACATATATACTGGACGTGAGGGAAGAGTCCCTCAAAGACCTCAATGAGAATCTCAACAAAAGATATAAAATATTTAAAAAGAACAGTCACAGGTGAAGAACTTATAACTAAAATTAAAAATACACTAGAAGGAATATACTACATTAGAGGAGGCAAAAAATGGATCAGAGAGATGGCAGAAAGAGTATTTGAAAGCAACCAAACTGAACAGGAAAAAGAAAAAGTATACTAAGAAATGAGAATAGGTTAAAATAATTTGACACCATCAATCAAGTGTAATATCATTTGCATTATAGGGATTCAAGACAAAAATAAATAGAAGCAGAGAATTATTTTTAATATGAAATGTATTGTCAAATTGGTTTTCATACAACACCCAAGGCT
>NW_024414086.1:0-621 GCF_014898765.1 Herpailurus yagouaroundi | reverse complement strand
CTGTAGGACTTATTTCACTTAGCATAACACTCTCCAGTTCCATCCACGTTGCTAAAAAAGGCCATATTTCATTCTTCCTCATTACCATGTAGTATTCCATTGTGTATACAAACCACAATTTCTTTATCCATTCATCAGTTGATGGATACTTAGACTCTTTCTATAATTTGGGTATTGTTTAAAGTGCTTCTATAAACATTGGGGTACAAGTGCCCTATTCATCAGCACTCCTGTATCCCTTGGGTAAATTCCTAGCAGTACTATTGCTGCATCATGGGGTAGATCTATTCTTAAATTTTTGAGGAACCAGGTGCATTGCCACCAACAGTGAAAGAGGGTTCCCTTTTCTCCACATCCTCTCCGGCATCTATAGTCTCCTGATTTGTTCATTTTAGCCACTCTGACTGGCATGAGGTCGTATCTCAGTGTGGTTTTGATTTGTATTTCCCTGATGAGGACTGACGTTGAGCATCTTTTCATGTGTCTGTTGGCCATCTGGATGGTCTTCTTTAGAGAGGTGTCTATTCATGTTTTCTGACAATTTCTTCACTGGATTTTTTATTCAGGTGTGAAATTTGGCGAGTTCTTTATAGATTTTGGATACTAGCCCTTTGTCTGATA
>NW_024414085.1:509-1008 GCF_014898765.1 Herpailurus yagouaroundi | reverse complement strand
GTGTGTGTGTGTGTGTGTGTGACCCAGAGAAGAGAGGGTGGTGGCTCCAGGGGCAGAGACTTGCATTTTCCCGTTTCTGGTCTTTTTTGATTGCAGGAATAAACGGCTTGTTGAGAATCATCCAGGTAATAAGATAAAATCACAAGATAAGAAAAGCAGAAACTGAATATCCCAGGAAGCTCACCCTCCAATAACAGCACAGTCACTGGGGCCCGCTGCCCCCTGTGGGCTTTTTCCGGGAGGGGCTGGATCCCACCCCATTCTGCTGCCCTGCCGGGCCCCGTGTTATGTTTGAACTGATCCTTTGTTGTTGAACATTTAGGTTATTTCCAAGTTCTAGCTATTGTAACAGTGAGTTGCTTGAAAAAGGTGTTATAGGGGCGCCTGGGTGGCGCAGTCGGTTGGGCGTCCGACTTCAGCCAGGTCACGATCTCGCGGTCCGTGAGTTCGAGCCCCGCGTCAGGCTCTGGGCTGATGGCTCGGAGCCTGGAGCCCTGTT
>NW_024414085.1:0-499 GCF_014898765.1 Herpailurus yagouaroundi | reverse complement strand
GTGTGTGTGTGTGTGTGTGTGACCCAGAGAAGAGAGGGTGGTGGCTCCAGGGGCAGAGACTTGCATTTTCCCGTTTCTGGTCTTTTTTGATTGCAGGAATAAACGGCTTGTTGAGAATCATCCAGGTAATAAGATAAAATCACAAGATAAGAAAAGCAGAAACTGAATATCCCAGGAAGCTCACCCTCCAATAACAGCACAGTCACTGGGGCCCGCTGCCCCCTGTGGGCTTTTTCCGGGAGGGGCTGGATCCCACCCCATTCTGCTGCCCTGCCGGGCCCCGTGTTATGTTTGAACTGATCCTTTGTTGTTGAACATTTAGGTTATTTCCAAGTTCTAGCTATTGTAACAGTGAGTTGCTTGAAAAAGGTGTTATAGGGGCGCCTGGGTGGCGCAGTCGGTTGGGCGTCCGACTTCAGCCAGGTCACGATCTCGCGGTCCGTGAGTTCGAGCCCCGCGTCAGGCTCTGGGCTGATGGCTCGGAGCCTGGAGCCCTGTT
>NW_024414084.1:248-1400 GCF_014898765.1 Herpailurus yagouaroundi | reverse complement strand
TTTAGCTTTTTGAGGAAATTCCATACTGTTTTCCAGAGTGGCTGCACGAGCTTGCATTCCCATATTTGTACACTTTAAATGGATGAATTTTACAGTATGTGAGTATTTCAAAAATGGTGTTATAAAATAAGACTGTTGATGTAAATGTCATTGTCTTTGTCTCTTGTGCCATCAGCAGTACCCAGAAGGAGGAAGGCATGGGCCGGGTGGATATTTTACAGATGACTGCTGCTCATTTTAGCAGTGATGAATGGATATTATTCCCGGCAGTACTATAGGATATAGGACTATTATGACATTTTTCAGTTCAAGTAACCATGAGAGGCAGTTTGGGGTGACCAAATTCTCTATATGTATTCTGAAACAAATCCCTATCCTACTGCTACCCTAAGCAAGAGTCGCATCACTCAGAGCTATTGGGAAAGTGACCAGATATGCTCAAACTTCTTGGCATACTGTGGTTTACACGATGCATATCACATAGCAGGTACTCGGTAAATGTTTGATGAATGAGTAAATGAGTGATTAAGACTCCCAATGGACTCTCTGGGTTGGAGCAAAAGTTTCTTAACCCAAATAGTACTTTTTAATTAATTAATTTTTTATTTTAGAGAGAGAGAGAGAGAGAGTGCAAGCAGGGGAGAGGGGCAAAGGGGAGAGAGAGAGAGAGAGAGTCTTAAGCAGGCTCCACCCTCAGTGCAGAACCCCACTTGGGGCTGGATCTCATGACTCTGGAATCATGACCTGAGCCAAAATCAAGAGTCAGATGCTCAACCAACTCAGCCTTCCAGGTGCCCCTACTTTTTAATTTTTTTTGCACCCAGAACAACTGCATAGTAATCCACAGTATGTTGATGCAATATTTTTAAAATGATATTCAAATGCAATGAATTGTGTTAATATTAAAAATTTAAAAAGTTATTAGAGTAGAAAAGCAATGCCCTTCCCCACTTCCTCCTTACTTACCACAGAGGCATTACTTAGTTTTTTAAAATAAGGAGGTCTGGGGGCGCCTGGGTGGCGCAGTCGGTTGAGCGTCCGACTTCAGCCAGGTCACGATCTCACGGTCCGTGAGTTCGAGCCCCGCGTTGGGCTCTGGGCTGATGGCTCGGAGCTTGGAGCCTGCTTCGGATTCTGTGTCTCCCTCTCTCT
>NW_024414084.1:0-148 GCF_014898765.1 Herpailurus yagouaroundi | reverse complement strand
TAAAATAAGGAGGTCTGGGGGGAGGGAGGAGGTGTATGCTCTTAATTTTTTCTCTAGAACAATAGTGACACCCTGTGGCCAATTCTTGTAATAGATTATTAAAAAAAATTTTTTTTAATGCTTATTTTTGAGAGAGAAACAGAGTGTG
>NW_024414083.1:650-1405 GCF_014898765.1 Herpailurus yagouaroundi | reverse complement strand
AATCTGGAAGGAATGGACAAATTCCTAGAAACATATACACTACCAAAACTGAAACAGGAAGAAATAGAAAATTTGAACAGACCCATAACCAGTAAGGAAATCAAATCAGTAATCAAAAATCTGCCAAAAAACAAGAGTCCAGGACCAGATGGCTTTCCAGGGGAATTCTACCAAACATTTAAAGAAGAGTTAACATCTATTCTCTTGAAACTGTTCCAAAAAATAGAAATGGAAGGAAAACTTCCAAACTCTTTCTATGAAGCCAACATTACCTTGATTCCAAAACCGGACAGAGACCCCACTAAAAAGGAGAACTATAGACGAATTTCCCTGATGAACATGGATGTAAAAATCCTCAACAAGATATTAGCCAACTGGATCCAATAATACATTAAAAAAATTCTTCACCACGACCAAGTGGGATTTATACCTGGGATACAGGGCTGGTTCAATATCTGCCAAAAATTAATGTGATTCATCACATCAATAAAAGAAAGGACAAGAACCATATGATCCTCTCAATAGATGTAGAGAAAGCATTTGACAAAATACAGCATCCTTTCTTGATAAAAACCCTCAAGAAAGTAGGGATAGAAGGATCATACTTCGAGATCATAAAAGCCATATATGAATGACCCAATGCCAATATCATCCTCAATGGGGAAAAACTGAGAGCTTTCCCCCCTAAGGTCAGGAACAAGACAGGGATGTCCACTCTCACCACTGTTATTCAACATGGTATTGGAAGTCTTAGC
>NW_024414083.1:0-550 GCF_014898765.1 Herpailurus yagouaroundi | reverse complement strand
GACAGCATCCTTTCTTGATAAAAACCCTCAAGAAAGTAGGGATAGAAGGATCATACTTCGAGATCATAAAAGCCATATATGAATGACCCAATGCCAATATCATCCTCAATGGGGAAAAACTGAGAGCTTTCCCCCCTAAGGTCAGGAACAAGACAGGGATGTCCACTCTCACCACTGTTATTCAACATGGTATTGGAAGTCTTAGCCTTTGCAATCAGACAACACAAAGAAATAAAAGGCATCCAAATCGGCCAGGATAAGGTCAAACATTCACTCTTTGCAGATGACATGATACTGTATATGGAAAACCCAAAAGATTCCACCAAAAAACTGCTAGAACTTATTCATGAATTTAGCAAAGTTGCAGGATATAAAATCAATTCACAGAAATCGGTTGCATTCCTATACACCAACCATGAAGCAACAGAAAGAAATCAAGGAATCGATCCCATTTACAGTTGCACAAAAAAACCATAAAATACAATAAATTTGACCAAAGAGGTAAAAATCTATACACTGAAAACTAAAGAAAGCTTATGAAAGAAATTGA
>NW_024414082.1:3896-5215 GCF_014898765.1 Herpailurus yagouaroundi | reverse complement strand
TTTTTTTTTTAATATTTTTTAACGTTTATTTTATTTTTGGGACAGAGAGAGACAGAGCATGAACGGGGGAGGGGCAGAGAGAGAGGGAGACACAGAATCGGAAACAGGCTCCAGGCTCTGAGCCATCAGCCCAGAGCCCGACGCGGGGCTGGAACTCACAGACCGCGAGATCGTGACCTGGCTGAAGTCGGACGCTCAACCGACTGCGCCACCCAGGCGCCCCTTGATATGCCTGTATTTATATATACTTCCCTCTTATTATCACCTTTGCTGCACCCCATAGGTTTTTCATATGTCAGATTCACTGTCATATGTCATTTTCACTGTCATGTTTTCATTTTCATTTCTTTTCATGTCTTCTTTAATTTTTTCTTTAATTTACCGGTTAACCCATTCACTCCTTGCTAGGATTTTTCCTTAATCTCCAGGTATTTTTGGTGTTTCCAATTTTTTTTTCCTGTGGCTGACTTCAAGTTTCATGGCATTGTGGTTTGAAAATATGCGTGGTATGAGCTCCATTTTTTGTATTTGTTGAGGCCTGATTTTGATCCATTATTTGATACATTCTGGAGAATTTTCCACGTGCACTTGAAAAGAATGTGTATTCTGTTGCTTTAGGATAAAATGTTATGCATATATTTAAGTCCATCTGGTCCAGTGTGTCATTCAAAGGCATTGTTATTTGTTGATTTTATGGTTAGATAATCTGTCTATTGTGGTAAGTGGGGTGTTAATGCCCCCTATTAATTGATTCACATATTTGGCCCCTTTCAAGTTGGGGGCATAAATATTTACAACTGTTAGAACTTTTTGTAAGATAGACCTCTTTTTTATGATATGGTGCCCTTATTCATATCTTATTACAGTCTTTGGTTTAAAATCTTGTTTTTCTGATATAAGTATGGCTACTTCAGCTTTCTTTTGATGTCTATTAGCATGATAAATGGTTCTCCATCCTCTCACTTTAAATCTGGATGTGTCTTTGTGTCTAAAATGAGTCTCTTGTAAGTAACATATTGATGGATCTTGGTTTTTTGTTTTAATCCATTCTGATATCCTATGTCTTTTTATTTGAGCACTTGGTCTTTTTACATTAATAGTGATTACTGAAAGATATGAATTCAGTGTTGACTGTAAATTTGGTGTTTCTGGTGACTGTCTCTGTTCCTTTCTAGTCTTTGTTACTTTTGGTCTTTTTCCCCACTCAAAGATCCCCTTTTAATGTGTGTGTGTATATATATATATATACATATATATATGTATATATATATGTATATATATATATGTATATATATATATATATATATATTTCCATTTTG
>NW_024414082.1:0-3796 GCF_014898765.1 Herpailurus yagouaroundi | reverse complement strand
GTGGTCACCAACTCCTTTAGTTTTCGTTTATCTGGGAAGGTCTTTATCTCTCCTTTTACTCTGTATGACAGCTTGCTGGATAAAGGATTCTTGGCTGCATTTTTTTTTCTACTTAACCAATTGAATATTTCCTACCACTCCCTTCTGGCCTGCCAAGTTTTAGTAGACAAGTGTGTTACTACCCTTAAGTGTCTCCCTTTGTAGTTTAAGGATCTTTTGTCCCTAGCTGCTTTCAGAATTCTCTCTTTATCTTTGTGTTTTTTAAGCTTCACTATACATCTTTGTGCTGACCTGTTTTTGTTGATTGTGAGGGGAGTTCTCTGTGCCTCTTGGATTTGAATGCCTGTTTCTTTCCCAAGATTAAGGAATTTCTCAACTATAATTTGTTCAAATAAACCTTTTGCCCCTTTTTCCTGCTCTTCTTCTACTGGGATTCTTATGATACACATATCATTGCACTTCATGGAATTGCTGATTTCCCTAAGTCTATATTTTGAATCTACTAGCTTGCTTTCTCTCTTCTTTTTTTGTTTTATTATTTTCCATAATTATATCTTCTTTTTAAAAATTTTTTTAACGTTTATTTTTGACAGAGAGAGACAGAGCATGAACAAGGGAGGGGCAGAGAGAGAAGGAGACACAGAATCTGAAGCATGATCCATGCTTTGAGCTGTCAGCACAGAGCCCCACGCAGGGCCAGAACACATGAACCATGAGATCATGACCTGGGCCCAAGTCAGATGCTCAACCGACTGAGCCACTAAGGGCCCCTCCATAATTTTATCTTCTATATCACCTATTTATTCCACTGCTTCTTCCCTCCTCATTGTGATTACATCCCTTCAAGTTTGCATCTCAGTTACAGCATATTGTATTTCATCTGCACTATTTTTTATGTCTTTTATCTCTGCTGCAAGGGCTTTTCTGGTGTCTTCTATGCTTCATTTCAGCCCAGGCAGTATTTATATGATTTTTGCTCTAAATTCTTCTCCACATAGATTGCTTATATCTATTTTGAGGAAATCCCTGGCTGTGATTTCTTTTTTGAGAGGAGAATTCCTCCATCTTATCATTTTGTCCAGGTTTCTGTCTTTTGCATGTTATGAAAGCCTGTTATGTTTCTTGCTCCTTGGAGTAGTGCTATATTCAAAAGCAGTCATACACTGTCCAGCACCTGATGCTTCAGGAAGTGTTTCTGGTGTATGCTGTATGCACTGTGCTATTGTGGTTTTGGCTGCTCTTTCCCACAAGTTGGTCCTCTGCAGAGTTCCTCTAGCTTGTTGTAGGGACTGTTTGGACTTTTAACTATGTGTTCTTTGCTTTGTTTATTATAATAAGCCTTATTAAGAAAAAAAAGTTTGATCCCCCCTCAAAAAAAGAAGAAAGAAAATGAACAAAGTCAACAACGGCAAGAAAAAAATAGACAAAAAAAAAATTATAAGTCTGATTCCAATAGGGAAGAAAAAAAAAAAACTCCCTGGTCCTATTTCCACCATAACTGAATCTGATAGTTTGGAGCACTCTATGCTCAGTAGATTTGGTGCATGCAGGGGACCCATGCTGGTTCTGGGGGAGAGGCCCATTGAGCTGGCTCACCGTCAGACCTGTCCTAGCAAAGATGCACCAGCAGGGCACAGGCGTAAAGGGTTTGGTGTAAGCGGCTCCAGACTCCACTGGGGATGCTGTATTGCTCACTGATGTCCAATTCTCCTGGAGGGGAGATGGTGTCATCCTGCTCTCTCAGCCCCACAGAGGGAAGCTCACACACTCTCTCTCTCAGGAAGCCCTCACAGAATGGTTTCAGTCAAATCCTTGCCCTCATGCTGACTGTGCCCAGGCCATCGGCATAGTCACTGCCACAATTCTCCTGTGTATTATCTCTGGTGTGTGACTAGGATTCAAAACTCAAAATCGTAAAGGACCCAACACAGCACATACCCACTCCCCTCCTCCAGAGGAGAGCTTTGCTATGCTGGGTCTGATTCTGTTTTGTCCCAGAAAGGCAGTTGCATGGAAGTGCAGGTGTTTAGAGTTTATGGTGAAGTACAGAGAAAAACAGTGAGCAGGTTATCTGCCCTCTGTGAGCCCTACTGCCCCTTGCTGTTAAATGGCTGCTCTGTTGGTACCTGCCAGGTCTTTTTTCATTGGAGAGACAACATGTCCTCCAGGACAATGTACTCCAGGAAAGGGAACCTTCTCTCCCCGTGTGATCCAGGGGATCCCTGTACCATGTTTTCTGCTCCCAGGCCTCCTTTCTCCTCCCCAGAAGCACCACTGCCTGTCCAGATCGACTCTGGTGAATGGCATGGACTTTTAAAACCTCGGAATTTGAACTCCACTGCTTGTAAAAACTTGTAATAGTCAATTCTTCTTGATTTCCTAGTCAATGGTTTTGGGGGAAAGGTTTTTTCTTGCACGAACCCAACATGCTGCTCTTTCCCCCATCTCTTCTCTCCACGAAAAGGGCTACCTCCTCATCATGGTATCATGGTTTTGCTCTCCTAAAATTCACATGTTTCCACCTCATACCTGCCATGTTCTCTCTCTCTAATTGTGCGGATTGTTTTCTTAATCCTCAGATGGATTTCCTAGGTGTTCAAAATGATTTGATGTTAATCTAGCTGTGTTAAAGTGGTGAGGCAAGCTCAGTGTCCGCTACTACCCTGCCATCTTAACTCTCTCTCAATATGGATTTTAAATAGAAAAAAAAATGCCTTATTTTACTCTTTTATCAAAAAAATGTCATCAGCCAGAGAAGGGCATTGTAGCCAAGCAACATCACAAGTAGGAAAGAGGAATTTCAGCTGTTATCTCACATTCAGTGAACAACAATGAGCAATAATCACCAGCAACAACAAAAATAAATGTCATGTTAGGCTGAATTAATGGAAATAAAATATTTCCATTAATAGTTGGTGATGATGGTGATGATAGTGATGATAGTTATATTCTACTCTAAGCTAGTCAGACCACTCTTAAAATAATTTATGAAGTTCAGACAGCCACACTTGACACAGTATGATGACAAGAGAACATCTAAGATGATAAAAATATATTTATAAGATAAACTATTTGAAATAGCTAAGGATATTTAGTGTGTAAAATCTAGGAGTTTGGAATGAAGCACATGATACCTACCTTTAAATAACTCAGTGGCTATTATAAAAAATAATAACAATACTTTATTCAATGATTACTATGTACCAGTTACAGAGCCAAGCCCTTTATATGAGTAGACTGATCAACACAATCCTAAAAGGATAACTTGAAGAAGCAGATGCAAACTCCAAAGAGACTTATGCTTACTGAATGAAAAAAAATATTTCGAAGCAATTATTTAGGTCAAAAGTTTCAAAAGACATCATAGGAAAGCAAATGAATTCCCTGTCCCTGTGGAGATATGAAAGCGAAAACTGGACTATTCATGATGGAGATTGGTATGGAGTGAATTGTGTCCTCCCCAAAATTCATGCTGAAGCTTTAATTTCCAATGTGACCATATTTGGAGAAGAGGCTTGTGAGAGGGTTAAATGAGTTAATAAGAATGGGACCTTAATCCAATAGTGCTGATACCCTTATAAGAAGAGGAAGAAACACCAGAACTCACTTTCTCTCTCTGCCTTTCTCTCTCAACTTCTCTCTCTCTCTCTCTCTCTCTCTCTCTCCACCCCCCCCCACACACACACACTCACTCTGCCATGTGAGTACACAGTAAGAAGGGATCTATCTGTAAGCCAGAAGGAAGCTCTCACCAGAAAATGAATTCTGCCAGAACCTGAATCTGGGACTTTCCAGC
>NW_024414081.1:160-1401 GCF_014898765.1 Herpailurus yagouaroundi | reverse complement strand
AGAACAAACTGAGGGTTGATGGGGGTGGGAGGGAGGGGAGGGTGGGGATGGGTATTGAGGAGGGCACCTTTTGGGATGAGCACTGGGTGTTGTATGGAAACCAATTTGACAATAAATTTCATATATTAAAAAAAAAAGACACAAATGTAAAAAAAAAAAAGTTAAATGTAGAATTATATGACCCAGCAACTCCACTCCTACAAATATAACCAGAATTGAAAAGTCATGTTCAAAGAAATATTTGTATGTGAAAGTTCATAGTAGTACTATTCATATCAGCAAAAATGAAAACAACCCATATGTCCATCCAGTGATTAATGAATAAAAATGTAAATCCATATAATAGAATGTTTTTTAACCATAAAAGGAATTAATTACTGATATATGGTACAACAAGGATAAATCTCAAATACTTTATGGTAACTGAACGAATACAGACACAAAAAGCCATATATGATTCCATTTGTACATGAAATGTTCAGAATAGGTTAAATCAATAAAGGGTTTGAGAATTTTGGGAGAGTATGATGAAAATGCTCTGAAATTACACGTGGTGATAATTCTACAACCTGAATGTTCTAAAAACCACTAATTTGTTGGCTTTACAATGATTACAATGATTAATTTTATGTCACACAAAATTTACCTGAATAAACAGACGTACCAAGCAATCCTGCAATTAAAAGAAAGCTACTTTGGGGATATTTGGATGGCTCAGTCGGTTATGTGTCTGACTCTTGATTTTGGCTCGGGTTGTGATCTCATGGTTTGTGAGACTGAGCCCCACATTGTGCTCTGCACTGACAATATGGAGCCTGCTTGGGATTCTCTCTCTCCTTCTATGCCTCCCCTGCTCATGCGTGCTCTTTCTAAAAATAAATAAATAAACTTAAAAAATAGTTTGGAGTAGTTTAGCTGATACATACAAAATTAAATTAAAATATAGGACATTTACAAAAATGATAAAAACCTTGAGTGGACACCAATTATCTTTTTTTTTCTGATATTATTTTTTTTTATTTATATATGAAATTTATTGTCAAATTGGTTTCCATACAACACCCAGTGCTCATCCCAAAAGGTGCCCTCCTCAATACCCATCACCCACCCTCTCCTCCCTCCCACCCCCCATCAACCCTCAGTTTGCTCTCAGTTCTCAACAGTCTCTTATGCTTTGGCTCTGTCCCACTCTAACCACTTTTTTTTTCCTTCCCCTCCCCCATGGGTTCCTGTTAAGTTTC
>NW_024414080.1:679-1250 GCF_014898765.1 Herpailurus yagouaroundi | reverse complement strand
AGGCGCCGAACCCTCAGCAGGGCAGTAGTCTCCGCCAAGGTCTGAGTTGAGGGCACAAGGGACGGTGCCGGTCAGGATCCATCTTTGGCTGCCAAGACCATACACGTCGATACCCCCTGGTCGAGGAGGCCTCCGGAATCCTCTCGAACAGCTGCAGGCTAGCCTGGGAAACGATATGGGGAGCTTCCAGCTTCCATGCCGAGTCAGCCTGACGCGCATCTGGGCTCCAGGCGCGTGATGTTGTCAGACGTTGCAATTGGGTCCCATGGGGATAGAGCCTTAGCTAGGGTTAGGGTTCGGGCTAGGGACGTCGCCATGGCCGAAGCGACTCCGGTCTCGTGAACTCCCTCGAGGGCTGAAGTGAGGGCCCGTGCCAGAAAGCGGCTCAATTGCAGGGTTAGGGATGGAGGCAGGCGTAGGTTTCCGTGGGGGGTCCCGGTTTGGGGTAGGGTTAGGGTTAGGGTTAGCACCCAGGAGGCTCCAGGAGCCGTACCCACAGCAGGGCAGTGGTCTCCGCGAAGGGGTGAGTTGAGGGCACAAGGGAAGGTGCCGGTCAGGATCCGTCTTTGGC